>NW_024081702.1:512375-612056 GCF_003009895.1 Hyaena hyaena
TTTGATTTGTATTTCCCTGATGAGGAGGGATGCTGAGCATCGTTTCATGTGTCTGTTGGCCATCTGGATGTCCTCTTTGGAGAAGTGTCTGTTCATATCTTCTGCCCATTTCTTCACCGGGTTGTTTGTTTTTGGGTGTGAAGTTCGGTGAGTTCCTTATAGATTTTGGATATTAACCCTTTATCTGATATGTCATTTGCAACTATCTTTTCCCATTCTGTTGGTTGCCTATTAGTTTTATGGATTGTTTCCTTTGCTGTGCAGAAGCTTTTTATCTTGATGAGGTCCCAATAGTGCATTTTTGCTCTTGATTCCCTTGCCTTTGGGGTTGTGTCAAGTAAGGAATTCCTGCAGTTGAGGTCAAGAAAGTTGTTTTCTGCTTTCTCCTCTAGGGTTTTGATGGTTTCCTGTCTCACATTCAGGTCCTTTATCCATTTTGAGTTTATTTTTGTGTATGGTGAGAGAAAATAATCTAGTTTCATTCTTCTGCATGTTGCTGTCCAGTTCTCCCAGCACCATCTGTTAAAGAGGTTGTCTTTTTTCCGTTGGATACTCTTTCCTGATTTGTCAAAGATTAGTTGGCTGTATAATTTTTTTAATTAAAAAAAGAGGGACGCTTAATCGACTGAGCCACCCAGGTGCCCCTGGACATGAGCTTTTTAAAACAAGGTAAAAATAGTTCATCTAAAGGGCTATAATCTTGAGATTTCACTATGGAAGTTTGTTGTCACCAAGGATTCAACCTCCTTTAATTTTGAATTTCTGAACCAGAGACTTTACTATCCTACTAGGTTAATACTTTCAGAGGTCAATAAATTCTCTTGGATAAGAGTAAATGCTCAAATTTGTGTTTTAGAAAATTAAGAAATGGTAATATAGGAAACAATTTGGACTTCAACCAAGATAACTCTGTAAATTCATGCTTTGGGGTAGTCCCATGGTTCCAACTACATACTGATGATATATAAAGTTAAAAAAAAAAAAGAATAAAGACCCAAACTGACACATAAATTAGATCCAAGATAATCTTCATCATAGATCATACAAACAAAGTAAAGTATAGGCAGAAACAATTAGCCTACTAAAGTCAAAGTACAGAAAAAGCAGACATAGCTGAGATTCAGCTCAGGTAGAGACATGACATTAAAATGCTTCACATTTGGTAGAAGGATTCCTTGAAATCAGAAGATATTATACATTCCAAGATGCTGATGATACAAGAAATGCTTTAATCCTAGAGAATCAGGTAAAATTAAAAACAGCATAATAAGGAAACAGGAAAATGTTTGTTTGAGGATTGGTATCGAAGAGCTACAATAGTGTCTTGGTGCAGAAGATGTTTCAGGATTTGGTTATAAATTTGAACTACAGTAAATGAAAAACCATTAGATAGGAATAATGAGGAGAGAAAGTGAGACTGAAAGCAAGGACAAGGTAGGGTGGGGTGTAAAGAAGGAGGAGGAGGGGGAGAGAAGGAAGAGAGAAGGGGAGAAGATGAGAACTAGTATAAGAAGAAGACAAGAAAAGAGAGAGAGAGACAAAGGGAGCGAGATGATAGAAAAACATTAATAAGATTGCATAAAATACACATCCAGAAGTCAATCTCAAATGAGATTAAAGTAGTAGAACAGTAGGAAAAGCATGTTTAATTTTTTAAAATTGTTTATTTATTTTTGTGAGATAGATAGACATAGTGTGAACAGGGAAGGGTCAGAGAGAGAAAGGGAGACACAGAATCTGAAGCAAGGTCCAGCCTCTGAGCTGTCAGCACAGAGCCTGATTCTGGGCTCAAACTGGTGAATTATGAAATCATGACCTGAGCCAAAATTGGAAGCTTAACCAACTGAACCAACCAGGTACCCCAGGAAAAGCGTGTTTGAAAAACTAAGCTTAGGATGCTTAAAACCCTCATTAATATCAATACAAAAATAATTAGCATGAGGATACGAAAAGAACAAATTCTAAATTCTAGATGAAAAATAGTTATTAAAAAGCAAAGGTTTACACCTAGAATAAACTCCAGATTGAATACAGAAAAATAAAGAGGTGAAACAAAAGATTAACTCAGAATATAGCATCTGGAGGAAAAGAGAAAAAGATAATTTTTTTAGAAAAAGGAGAATAAAGAAGGATAGATCCAGAGCCTCCAATAAACAACTAGTGCGGATTCCAGACTTATATAGTGGGGCTGGACTCCTGACACTCCCACAGAATCTGCAAAAGCAAGTTTCAGCCTTTGTTGAGAAACCCATCTCAATCTCCATTCCCACAGAGCTAAAGATAAAATAGATAAAATTTCAAGAAAAATAAGGTCACAGTCAAAATCTACAAAACAAACAAGGAAATAAGATACCATGAGCATGAGAGAGCAGAAACAAAGATGCAAATAAATAAAATTCCAATTCTTCAGCTATAGGAGTGACTGAGAAACAGAGTACAAGCATGTTTAATATGCTTAAATATATAAAAGGCATTAGAAATACAAACAAAGCTCAAGGACAAGAAAATTATCTGACAGAGAAACAAATAGAACTTCTAAAGAAAAAAAACATAATTATTTAAATGAAAAAATTAATGGGCATGATTAACAGCAATTTAGGCATAGATAGATAAAGAATATTAGTGAATTAAACATACAGATGAGGAAGTTACCAAGAATATGGCACAGACAGATGAAGAAAATATTAAGGAATGGTAAAGAGACATAAAGGATGATGTGAGAGATAGGTATGTATTTATTTACACACATATATACATATACCATGTGTACATACAAATTTGGAAATGCAGATAGCCCAACAAATTCCGAGGAGAGTAAATTGGAAAAAAATACAAATTATAATTCATAATAATGAAATGGCAGACACTAATGACATAAAGAAAATCACCTAGGGAGAAAAGACAGATTACTTTCAAAGGAATGACAAACAAAACCATAGAGAAGAGTTTATATTGAAGATTTGGGAAAATATATGCCAGCCAAACACTAACCAAACAAACTGGTTGAATAATTTTAATATCAGACAAAACATAATTTAAGGAAAAAGAAAACCCACTAGGAAGTTCTAGAAATCTGAAAACTATAGAACACTCAAAGAGGATTTGAGAATAGACTGGGGGAGGAAAATATTGCAGTGTGAAGTTTGGTGAGGAAGATAAGGAAAGAAGGTTGTCAGGTGGGTGTGGTATTAGGGAATTCAGTGGTGGTCTTCAAGAGAGTAATATTTGTGAGCTGATTGAAGAGTGAATCAAACTGATAAATGAGGAGATAAAATGGAGAGGCCAGAAAGTAGAATCTTCAAAACTGTCTGGGACACGAGATGGAGAGCTATTACAGAAGCTAGAAGGATACATGAGGCCAAGAAGTTTATTATTAATTTTTTAAGTTGGACATGTTTTGGACAAAAGCTTAAATTTTGTGATTTTTGTTTGGCAATATGTAACATTAAAATGATACTTTTCTTTCTTTTTCCCTCTCTACACAAATGAGGGAATCAGTAAAAGAAACTCTTTAGGGTCAGGCCTTGGGTCATGTGCTGTTTTATTAGTGTGAGTGCAAGGGAGAATGTCCAGAAGATGTTGGACAACCACACCCACACGCATGGCCTCCTACTGCCCTGTGATGCTACCTGGCAAAATGGCTCCATTAGTGTCTTAGGTACTGAGCAACTAGGCAAGTAACTTCTCTTTCAAGGGAATAGATGGTAAAGAAGAAAGCAAGAGGTTGTTATGGGCTAATTGTGTACTTTTAAAATTCATACGTTGAACTCCTAAACCCCAGTATATCAGAATGTGATTGTATTTAGAGAAAGAGTCTTCAAAGAGGTAAGTTAAAACGAGGTCATTAGTATGGGACTGAATCCAATATGGCTGGTGTTTTTATAAAAACAGATTAGGAGGCCAACTACACAAAAAGAAGACCATGTTGAGGACACAGGGTGATGTCAATCTGTAAGTCAGGGACAGAAGCCACAGAATAAACCAATTCTGATGACAACTTATTTCAGATTTTCTAACCTCTGGAACTGTGAAAAAAAATATTTCTGTTGTCTAAGCTACCCAGGCTGTGGTATTTTGTTTTGACAGCTCTAGCAAACTAAAACAGAAGTATACAATGAAAGTATGGAATCCTGAACTCATTCCATCCTTGAATTCCCAAATGCTTTTATTTTTATCTTTAAAATTTTAAATGTGATGGGACATTGCAGCCAAGCCCATAGTCAGGCCAGAGACTGGAATCAGAAATTTAGATCATTAGATAAGAGAGATTGACCTTGAAAGTCTTAGAAAGAAGTAAATGCAGAGTCACACCCTCTACAATACTAAAGGAGATTATCTTTTGGTCTTCTTCTTAGTCTTGAGTTGTATTCAGAAACGTGCAACCCAGTGCATCAGGAATGGAGTTTGTTATGCCCAAATAATAATGTTGCCCAAATAATAACACTAACAACTTTTAAATTCTCAAATTGAATAATAATGTCCCCTTTGCATTGTTAAGAACTCATAGATAATAATTATGCTCTCAAAGAAATTTAAGTTCATACAGTATAAGGCTTCCCTCCTAGTTGCCACAGAGAAATATAAAATATTGTATAAGTAAAAGCGATTAGAAAAGTAAAGTCAAAATTTAAAACCCTGTTTATTTGGTCAGAAACATTAAAGTCTAAAAATATAAATTTCCCTTTTATACTAGCCTTGTGGGATTTGTAATAAATTCAGGTATATTTGAAGATAGCTTTCATAATTAAAATAAATGAAAATGAGAGTTTTTAAATACTTACTAAATTGTCCTAGGTTTGAAATTAATCTCACTATGCTTGAATCATGAACATGTAACATCAATAGCATAACATTTTGTGAAATAATTTACTTCTATGGCTTCCAGTGTTCTCAATGTGCAAGGACAATAATGGAAACCATACAAGATATTATAAAATTCAAATAAGATAGCTTATAGGAAACCTTTTTTTTTTTTAGAGAGAGAGAGAGGGAGAGAATGAATGGGAGGGGCTGTTGGAGATGGAGACAAAGAATCTGAAGCAGAGCCCGATTAAGGGCTCCATCGCACAAGCCATGAGATCATGACTGGAGCCGAAGGTGGACTCAACTGACTGAGCCAGCCACCCAGACACGCCAAGAAACCATTTTGTTAACCGTAAGACATGCTATTAGGAATATTATCCTCGCTATTTTTTAAAAATTTACTTCTGAGTAAGCAAAAAAGTGCCCTTAAGGAATTTTCTCTCTGAAATTATTTGACAAAACATCTCTTTGTCATCGAGAATCTAGTCTCATATAGAATCTTATGGTTTGGTCACTGTTACAACTTTGCCATACTATATCGTAACTATAGTTTATACAAAAATGTCATGAAACCTAATGTTCTTTATTTACAACACCTCAGACTATGTGTGTTTCACTTCTCACTGTGTATATTTTAAATAAGTAATAGGAAACAACAAGCATTTTCACTTGCTGAAGCCAGAATTGTACTGTGGGGTAGATGCTTATCATACTCATGCCTGACAGGCCAATTCTAGGGAGCTCTGAAGATCAGCCTCCCTCTCAAGGTGTGTCCAATTAAATATCCCAATAGGTCAATAGAACATAAAATGTCTATTTTTTAAAGAGAAAAAGAAAAACATTCACCCAGTTTATCTTTGAACACAAGAATAATAGTATGTTACAAATTGTAATTAAAGTGGGGGATTTTATTTTATTTTATTTTTTTAAATATTTTTATTTATTTCTAGGAGAGAGAGAGAGACAGCATGAGCAGGGGAGGGCCAGAGAGAGAGGGAGATACAGACTCTGAAATAGGCTCCAGGCTCTGAGCTGGCAGTCAGCACAGAGCCTGACGCGGGGCTCGAACCCATGAACCGCGAGATCATGACCTAAGTGAAAGTCGGACGCTTAACCGACTAAGCCACCCAGGCGCCTCATAAAGTGGGGGATTTTAAAGCTGAAGCTCCAAGTATTCCCACCAAAATTCGAAGCCTCTTGCCATTTGAGTGTTAAGTAGATATGAAGTACTACTTGTCTGGAAACTAATGATCTAGATTTTCTACCCTTTAATATTTATGATGCTATGTAAGGCTGTATGTACTTGACATTTCCAGAGTCAATTTTTACAAATGGTCTTAACCTAGTCTCTAAATTTGCAAACACAAATTACTTGGGTAAATATTTCTGGTAGTTAGGTAAAAATACAAATGTATATCATTTGCTGCACACAATTTTAGAGGTCATGCTGCAGGAAGATAGAGTAGCCCTCCCCCCCACACACACACAAAAACCTTGAAAACTTGGGTGTTTATTCATATCTACAAAGTTTTTATCTAAAAAAGGAAACAAAGCAGGATAGAATTTAGAAATAGTTTATAGTATACATCAGATGGCCTCAAATCTTCACTCAAGTTACTATTATTTGAAATCAGTTTCACAAAAGAAGGAAGGTGTCATATTTTCCATTTTATTCCTGGGGATTTGATTTTCTTATCTTCCATATAATAGATAATACAGTCAAATAGCAAAACTAACCGAGAGATTAACAGGGATCAGATAAGTAGAAGAGGATACTCTCTGCCTCCTAGATGCCTGAATGGAGAGTTTAGGGGAACACTTATTCCATGACCACTGGTCAGGGTTCTATTCATCTCTTTCAGTGCACCCATTTCAACATTGGCTTAATATAATCACCAGGCTTCTTTCCAAATTTTAGTAATAAAATCAATATAAAATGGAGTTTTCCAATCTCTATTTAATTTATTTGCAATTTTCCTTTATTTGTGTTTTAAAAAATCTTTTCTGAAGCTCCATGAGTGGTCTACCCAAAGTATAAGTGCCTGATTGATTGACAGATTATTTTACAACTAGTACTTATTATTCCTTTTCATTAAGAGCTGAGTGGCTTTTAGAGTAAAAACAATAGGGTGAAGAAAAGGTCTTTGGTTCACTTATATCAAATAGAAAATTGGAGAGAAAAAAGTTAAAAAGTCAGTGATTTTGACAGTATGTACATTTCCTGCATCCCATATTAATTGGCAGTCATAAATTATAAGTGGATAAACAATATAAAAGGGAAAAGGTAAAGATGTATTGAAGGATTTTAAAGTTATTATGCAGTAGGTGATAACTGATCTTCCCTTAGTTCTTCTATAAGTGAGTTTTTAAATTTAAAACTCAAATAAATAGTATGTAGGGATTGTGACTCCAGTGTACATTTTATGAGGCTGTGTGAATTAGTTCATATGTAAAAGGCAAATGTTGCTTTCTCCTTTATGATTTTTAATGTTTTTATTTTTCTTTTAAGAATGGTTGGATGTTGGGGCACCTTGGTGGCTCAGTCAGTTAAGCATCTGACTCTTGATTTCACCTCAGGTCATGATCTCACAGTTCGTGAGATCGAGCTCCGTATCAGGCTCTGTGCTGACAGTGTGAAGCCTGCTTGGGATTCTCTCTTTCTTCCTCTCTCTCTGCTCCTCTCCTGCTTTCATGTGCTCTCTTTATCACTCTCTCTCTCTCTGAATAAATACAATTTAAAATATAAATTTTAAAAAATGGTTGGATGTTTTTTAAAACTTGAAAAAAATGTAAGTAGGTTTCTTCAAAAGTTTATTGATATCTTTTTTCATATAATTATATTCTACTATGGCTTTCCTAGATTACAATCTGTTTTATTTACCCTAATAGTAAATTTCTTATTTTAATCCCCATGGAACAAGTAAACCTGTCAGAGGCATTGTGTTCTTATTGGGTTAACTTTAAACAATTACAGAGTATCTAAGAAGACAGAAACTCTGTATAATCTTTAATGAAAATAAACAAGACAGAAATTTATCAACTTTGAGCAAGATAATCTTCTTGGTTAAACATATTTTTCAAAAATAATCCTTTGAGAAAATTTTAATTACTTCATATGGATAGCAACTCACAACTAAACAATCAGATGCAATCTGGGCCATTGGTTTATAATGCTTCATGTATTTAGTATATTTATCAGAAGTTTGCTAGTAAGCAATGTCTGATACGTTAAGAGAGATGTAGAAATTAAATAAATTACCCTGCTATTTGTAGACCATATGTATTTCTTGGACATGCATCACCAAATGCTGACTACTCAAACAAGGTCATTCAGGTGGCAAGGCCTATTTTCTTTCCATGTACCTCTTTGCATGAACCATCACTTCTAATATGGTGATGGCTAGAGAAAAGTTTAACATTGTTGATTCCCAATATACTCTTGTCTTGTCAGTGGCTTATGAGAAATTCCTTGAGCCGGGGGATAGTTGATCATAACAAGGTGTGCCTAAATTTCCTATCACCACTTATGGCAAATAACGTCCACGGTGTAAAATAACATCCATGAGCAAATTAAGCCAATAGGTAAGAATAGGAAGTCAGTAACTGCAGCTGAGTAGTATTTATTTTTCAGTTGTTCAAAGAGTCACTTTCAAGCTCATGCTGTGAATGTCTTTAAAATGCTTTTTTGGGGGGGAGATTTGTGATTAATTTTAGCCTGGGGAGACTGATTTAGAGCTCCAGATTTAGGTGATACTGCTGAGCTCTTAAAATTGACTGAGGGAAGTTGTTAAATATTTGGCCTAGAAACAGAAGCATGTTATATAAAGAGAGGCCACAGCACTGAGGTAGCCTTGCAGAGGGCAAACCAAAACGAGTCTGCCTTTGAGGAGTTCAGCACACTTGGGAGGAAAGAACCAAGTAAATTTTGCACCTGAACCAAAGCCAGGTTGATGAATAGGAGTGGTTGATTAACAAAAGTGGGGACTAAAAATCATATTAGCCTATTAGCTAGCAAGTGAGGGAGTAAATGTGATTGGTCTTGGGAAATAGTTGTGTTATGACTCCATACTTGATTTATAAACAGAAGCTGTTCAGAGTAAGCAATTCCTGCCTGCTCCCTGGCTGCCACTCGTCTTTTGCTCAGTGTCTGCCTTACCAAGCATGGCTTTCTGGGCATTGACCTATCTTGGATTCCAGTCACCTTGCAACATGCCTTCCTTGTTCTAGCCACCTTTGCATTTGTCTCTGATTCCTCCTATTCCCCCATGCTTATTCTTTTTTTTTTTTTTCTTTCTAAGGCATCTTTTCTGTCCATATTCCTTTTTATCTTTTCCTTATCAATAGCTGCATTCAGCCTTATTCTGCCTTATTTGCTGACCATTTCTCTGAGTGTTTATTTCTTTGGTTTGACAAATCACTCTATTAAAATTGGGTAGAGGGGCACCTGGGTGGCTCAGTCGATTGGTGGCCGACTTCGGCTCAGGTCATGATCTCACGGTTCATGGGTTCGAGCCCCGCATCGGGCTTTGTGCTGACAGCTACCTCAGAGCCTGGGGCCTGTTTCAGATTCTGTGTCTCCCTCTCTTTCTGACCCTCCCCTTCTCACGCTGTCTCTCTCTCTCAGAAATAAATAAAAAATGTTAAAAAAATAAATAAATAAATAAAATAAAACTGGGCAGAGTGGGCGCACATCCAATTGTTAGGGGAATTTTTTCCAATAATTTTGCACACTATTCCAAGATAGTCTTAGAAGGGTTACACATTCTCATTACTTGATTTTACATAACTAGGATGAAATGGATAAAAAGTTAGAAATAAAAGGAGGTTGGGATGCTTGGGTGGCTCAGTCAGTTGGGCATCTGACTTCAGCTGAGGTCATGATCTCACAGCTCGTGAATTCGAGCCCCAGGTGGGGCTCTGCTGACAGCTTGGAGTCTGGAGCCTGCTTTGGATTCTGTGTCTCTCTCTCTACCCATCTCCCACTCGCATTCTGTCTCTGTCTCCTTCAAAAATAAATAAACATTTAAAAAATTTAAAAAAAAACAAAATAAAGAAATAAAAGGAGGTAATGTGGTATGGACAGAGGACCCATTCCAAACTCAGGTCTGGCTCCTCTCAGTTTGAAAGCCAATACACAAGAGATAAGTGTTGGTGGGAAAGGTGGTTACTTTCTTTAGAAGACCAGACAACTTTGGAAGATGGCCGACTAATGACTCAAAGACCATCTCCACATCCAGGTAGAGTAGGAAGTTGTTAAAGAGGAAGGCACAGGAAATGGTGAGGGGACTAAGTCCAAAAGAAGCTGGTGCTTACCGATTTGTCCTTGAAAGCCTTCCAGATTCCCCTGCTCTGCCAGTAATCAATGCTCCCAGGTATCTTTTAGTAAAGGATACCATGATCAATGGTGGCTGTCAGGCCTTATGTTCCAGGAACGTCTGGTTCTTTGTTCCTCAAGGCCAGTGATCTGTAAAATCTTAAGGGAAGTCCACAAACAATGAGGTTTGGGTCAGCAAGCTAGGAATATATAAGCTTGAAGCAAGTTAGCCCTTAAAAGAGTGGGGTGGAGGGCAGTTATAGTAAAAAATAGAATAACTGGAGGTGCCATTTATTGTTGATGGTACAAAGACTTTGTAAAAATGATACTGCAACTTTGGAAAACTGCTCAAGAGGTTTCAATAAAGTTCAATAGGTGCCCACTCTATGACATAGCAACCCCATTGCTAGGTATTTTTGCCAAAGGAATGAGTGTTTATGTCTCCAAAAATGATTTATACAAGAATATTCATAAATGCTCTATTCATCATAGACAACAGACTGGCAACAATCTGAATGTCTACCAATAGGAGAATGAATAAACAAATCACAGATACAAAAATATGGATGGTTCTCAAAATAATTGTGCTCTATTAAGTGAAAGAAGCCAGACATGAATGAGTAAAGTATATTTCTATTTGTATGTAATTCAGGAATAGGCACAAAATAATCAGTGGTGATAGAAATCAAGATACAGCCTACTCTTAGAGGAGGATTACTGTCTAGCAAGGAGTATGAAGACATTTTTTGGAGAATTAAAATATACTAGTTTGCTTTGAGTGATGGATAATTGAGCCCCACATTGGGCTCTGTGCTGACAGCGCAGAGACTGCTTGGGATTCTCTCTCTCTCTCTCTCTCTCTCTGCCTCTCTCCCATCTCAAAAATAAATAAATAAACTTTTAAAAAAAGAAAAAGGAAATGAATAAAAGAAGATATGGTGAAAAGAGCATAGGTTTGGAAATAAAACTTCTGGATTCAAAATCTTAGATCTCTTTTAATAAGTCCATGATTTTGAGCAATTTATTTAAGCTCTTTCAACCTCCATTTTCTCATCTGGAAATTAAGGAAATATCACCTACCTCATAGGTATATTAATCATATTAAATTATTTAATGACAATTAATCAGTAAATATTAATTCCCTTCATGTCCTCTTCTTCCCTGCTTTGACTAATTATTACCAGCATTATTCCTAGCTAGTACTCTTTCTACTGTGCTACCAAATAGATTTGTATGCTGTTAAAGTTTGCAGAGCACTGTTCTAGAAGATTCCCAGTGTATATCAGCATATGCAAAGCTTGGTAAATTATGCATTAAATACATCTGTTTAGCACTGCTTGAAGCTACACCTCCCAATCTTATTAGATCAGAGAACTTCTCCCCAAAATATGTTTTCTGGGAGAAGTCAAGACATAATTATTATAATTATTATCTTATTGCAAGCCTTTGTTCAAAGAAAATACCTTGAGAAACATAACTGTAGCAAATCTCCCCTTTTCTGAATAAAATTTTTGGGTATCCCCTGGCATATCCCAGGAATTTTAAGTTCAGGATAAGTCTTCAGGATATAATTACAGCTCTTAAAACAAGTTAATTTGATGGGCTGACCCATTAATACATATATGTTAGGAAAAATAACCCAAGTAAGTGATCCTCAAATGTGAGTGAAGGGCGTATTAGAAGTACATGGTGAGTTTTATAAAAATACACATTGATTTGTCATTCAAATTCTTTGGAGAAAAAGAATGGCAATATAAACTATAGGAACTTTCAAAAACACAATTTCTGGCTCTCAGTTCACATTCTGAAAGATATCTTCTATGTATTCTGAAAAATATATTCTAGTGATTACAGTATTCACTTCCACCCAAGTGAAAACTCTTGGTTTAAGTAAACCCTTCTCAGCTAATATTGCATATTAGTATCACTCAGGCTTAAAAACACCACTTTCTGGGCACCTGGGTGGCTCAGTCAGTTAAGCATCTGACTTTTGATTTCAGCTCAGGTCATGATCTCACAGTTTATGAGATCAAGCTCTGCACTGAGCTCTACACTGACAGTGCAGAGTCTGCTTGGGATTCTCTCTCTCTCCCTCTCTCTATATATACCCCTTACTTGTTCACATACTCTCTCTTAAAATAAATAAATAAACTTAAAAAAATACCAATTTCCAAATCCCACCCTTACAGACTGATTTAATTGGGCTGAAGTTGGACTTAGGCATTGTTTTAAAGCTTCCCAGGTGACATTAATGTGCAGCATGAGTTGTGAACCACTGGTCTAAGAGAAATAACGGTGTTCCCTTGACCCTGTTGCATCATTTTGTTCTGGAGTAAAAAATAAAGTCATTTCAGTGGTGGATATTAGTCAAAAGAATGTCTATGCTGAAATTTCTTATTTAGGGCCTTTGTCCCTCTCTGGAGTACCAGTGTACATCAAAGTGGTATTTCAGAAAGTAGAGGCCAGTAAGCTGGTTGAGAATTGGTGCTCTGAGTCATTAAGATAATATGAGGGTCTGGGCAGTTTGCACACTGCTTTCCATCCATATTCATTCACAGCTCTAAAACTGGGATATTAAATACCAGCAATTTGTAGAAAAACCTCTAAAAGGTGTAGAAAAACCTCTAAAAGATTTTTTTCATTGTCTTTAAAAATAATCATTTTATAATTTAACTTCATTTGAACAATTTTTAAGTAAGTGCAGTTATCAGAGAACTAGTTTTTCCCAAGTCACCTAATTCATACTAAGTAAAGGTCATAGCAAGGCTTTTTAAAAATAAGCATTATTCTTCTCTTTGAGAAAGAATCCACCATTAACAAAGATGTTTTTAAAGGTTCTGTCATATAATACCTTTAAGACTTCATGTCAATATTTATTATAAATCAAAACTGGTTTTCAATTAAATGTGTAAGTAGTAAATGATAAAAAATTAGGAATACCTCATCTAAAATGTAGATTTTTTAGGGCATATTTCTTGTTTATTTGACTGCTGTGTGCATAAATATCCCATTTCTTTACCACTTAGAAATGAAGGACTCATAGGTATAGGCAGAAGGTTTTGTGGAAAAAGAAATATCTTACTTACTTAAAATGTATTAGTACTAAAAAAATAATATAACATAACATAAAAAACATAAAATGTACCAGTGATACCTAATGGGGCTGGGGAAACTTGAATACACCTCCTGGGAGATGGATTAATGTTATTTAAAAAAAAACAGTTTTCCAAACTGTGTGAGAATGAACCTAATGGAAATCTGGACATTGGTGTGATTTGCAAAGAAAAGGTATGTCTTCACCTGACTTAACTAGATTGTTAAAGGGTGCGCGCGCGCGCACACACACACACACACACACACACACCCTTCTTCTACTTGTCAAATGGTAGATAATAAATGTTTATTGAAATATGTTATACAATAATTTTTAGTAATGATAAATTTAAATTGAGGCTGTCAGTTCTTTTATCAGTTGAAGTCATGATAGCATTGCTATTGATAGAACTTTTCTAGACCTTGCCTTATATAATTTAAACAGTGCTGGTCACCAAACCTTTGCAAGGTTTAATTGCTCTTTGGGGGAACAGTGAGGAGCAATTATTTGAATGATACCAGATCTCAACGATTAAGTTATATGAAAAGATGGGGAAAGTTGAGCAAATTCTCAGTGGAAAAGAAGACTTCATGTAACCCAATTGAAGTTTTAAAAATTATAAGGTGGATTGATAAAATTGATCCAAGCAAAGTCTTTACGCTTCAAGACCAGAGAAGTGAGTAGATAGGATCTGAAAGTTAGAAAGTTGGGAACAAGGCAAAAAAAGAAGGCGGCAAAACTCTTTTACACAAAGGATAATAAGCATATGGAATAAATTACTATAAAGGGCCCCTGAAGCAAGGAGCATCATTTAATACAAGAGGGAATGAAATGAATTTCTAAATAAAAAGGGAAGATAGAGAAGAACAGGAAGAAAATAGGCCACTGGAAATAAGGGAAACTTTAAAAAGCAGGTGTGCCAACCGGAGAAACCTTTCACTGGGGTCCCTTTACTTCTTTCTGATAGTGCTGTTAAGTGGCTTTTGACATAGCCTATAATCTGAAATACTGTCATAGCTTGGTGCTCCATGCTGTCACATTTAACCAAATGCTACATGGCATTTAACATTCATCTATCTTCAGGGATGTCTAAATACAAATCCATGTAATGTAATTCTACTCTGCAAATAGGTAATTTGGGAACACTACCCACTTTTGTGGCCAATGAAGTCAACTATTCTACGGATGTTGCATATTCAGGGAATATTTCCTTAGTCTGTGGCTTTAAAAAAATAAATTAAGTATTGCACATAAGCACCTATAATCTAGTGCATGTCTTAATAATAGATGAGATGATTTTCAATAGGACAGGCAGAAAATGTGAAGGCATATTAACCATTTGTAAACTATTCATAATAGAACTGAGTGTCTCTCCTTGAGCACACTGTCTTATGTTATATTGGAAAAGAACCCCCTGCCTTCTTAGCTGAAAGCATGAATCTTTTTTTAGGAAAGAGCGCTGAGGCTGAATACAGGATTGCAAGTGATGAATGACTTGAAACATTAATATGTAAGGTATTGCTAGCTAATTATTCAGCGGTTACTTCAGTGACTTAGATGGGGAATAGGTTACCTTTGGGAGACAGGATTCAGCTTTCAAGTGGTGCTAAAGTATTACTACTAGAAGTTATATAGTACATGTTACTGCTAACCCTCTCCCAAAAGGTACAGATGCATAGCTTTCTGGTCTGAAATATAAAGTGCTTAATATCGGCGTAGTCATCAAGTGCTTAGAAAATATCCATTTGGTTAAAACGGACAAGAAAAGAAAGAGGAATTTCTTTACCTTAGGCTTAATTTTGAATTTTAAATATTGCTTTCTTTGGTATAGTCTTTTCCAGACACTTGAACAGGACACTCTTCTATCATTTTCTGGATAACAACAAACACGAGAGGACACAGAACTGGACAATGGTTTATTAATGGCTAACCGAAAACTTTCCGAAGTGCTTAATCAGAAGGAAATAATTCCATATGGGAAAGTTCATCAATAACACATCAAGTCAATTATCAAAGTTTGTTGGCCTGGATATCTGACTTTGAGATTCAAGTCAGATGTGGGTCTTGTTCACTATTCATAGGCAAAGTTTAGCGTAAGGTAAATTAATAGCAGATCATAACCTGCCAAGATGCTCAAAGAAGATTACAGTTTAAAAAAAAATAGAATCTAAAATGCTATTATGAGTTTATCCAGAGAAGTAGATAAGTAAACAGGTAGGACAGGCTCCAGTAGATTCCTAGATTTGGGCACGGATTCTCTAAACTATAAAAGAGTAGATATAACTAACACAGTGGGTAAATTAGGCCTAAATGTCTCGTACTTCAATCCAGGGAAGAGTTGACAAAATCATTTTGATTTCATCACTACCAGTGTTTTCTCTTGCTTTACCTCAAGTCAAACCAATGAAAAGCCTGGTGAAATAATCATGGCGTTCTTTCCCATTGAATTAACAATCTGTCTAAACACTGTCCTCCCAGGAGATCCTCACAATCTACTGGGTTTGGTACTGGAGATGAAACCTACTTAACAACCCTTGCATAGATCCTTAGATAGATGTAAATTCAGAATGGGGCTCGAAAAACTAATGTCTATGGATGGCATTAGGGAAACTGAGCAGCAGAACAAGCCACTTTCCTAGAAAACAGTGTCTTTCCTCTCTGACGTTTCATAACGAACAGCAAAGCGTGTGTGGGAGGGAGAATTTTGAATGTCTAAAGGCACAGAAAGTTAACCAAGACATATTTGTTTTGTGGAGGTGTAATCTCAGAATGGAATTTTTTTAGTTGGGGCTTTTTGGCTTTGTTTTCTCAAAAGTTTGGTGGGCAGGTCAGTAGCTGGGTTGACATACAAGTACATAAGGAGATAGTAGCACTGATTCATTTTGTTGACAATACTTTGAGACATTTTATTTTGCAAACTGATATGTGTTGCCGAAATGCATAGACAACAATACCATAGAGAAACATTTTGTCCTGTGTTTAAATTTTAGGGGCACAGGATTTACTTTGTATAGTTAAAGCAACACATACTACTATTTTGTGGATGCTGAGATTAACTTTCAATATGCAGTCTCCCTTGGGATATTTATATTCTTCCAATCAGCATGGAACTGTCCATCAAAACTAACATTATAAATTTTTTTTAACTTGGCACTGTGAATGTTTCAGGGCTTTCTTTAAAGAGCTCTAGACAGATTAGCAATCTTCCTGTAAAAATGACCTCTGTCATTTTCCCTAGTGCTGGCTAGTTATTTCAGTGCAGTTGAATTCAGAGGAGGAGAGGGGTTTCCCCTCTTATTCTTCCTCCTGCTTTTGGATAATTTTAGTACCATTTATTTAAGGTATAGGACTTATGGCTATTTTAAGAAAGTACTGTTATTTACTTTAGAATGCAATGTGCATTACGGTCTAAAGTTTCTTTCTAATTAGAGCACAGCAAAATAAATAGTTTCTAAGAGGGAAAATACATTTTCCCCCATAAATTGCTTCCATCATTTTTGAACCCTGCTAAGCATTTTAATAGATATGTGCCCTTAGCTCATCTTTTGCATGCTAACAATTTCATCTGAATACCAATATAGACACAAAATAAACGATTGTTTCCTGCCAGAGGTATCTGCAGAAGAAATCTTGGAGTAAAACATTGTCTTTGCAGCTCATTGTGTCTCTAATTAGAGTGGAAGGAGGCAGAAGCTTGCTGGTGTCAGTCTGTGTTTAGCATGCCCTGGAGCCTCAAACTCCTGTGGGTATCAAAGTGCACTAATTAAATGAGGGGTCCACAATACGGCACTAAACATCAGAGTGCCAGAAAGAGTCCAGTGTCCTCAGTGCCTTTGAGAATCCGTGGCCCACGCTAATTACCCATTGTTGAATTGACTTTCCATTCTGTGAGGAATGAATGGTTCCACTCTCCCTCCTCCCTCCCCCCACCCCCTTTCTATTTTACCATCTTTGCTTTGGCCGCCTAATTAATCTTATGGAAATCTCCCGAAGCCAGATTCCAGCAAGGTTGCCCCGATGTTTATAATTTGATTTGTGATGATAAAAGTGAAGGCACCCGGTGATGGAACAGTGTCATTTTCAACACTCTTGAGAATCGAAGAGGCTATCAATCTTTCCCACGTGCACTGCAAACTGATATCCTAGAAAATTAACTTCAATTAATAACAGAAATCCCCAGACACATGGGAAAGTGGAGCTGCTTTGAAAGAGAACCTTCAAAGATGTCTCTGGACTGTCTTTTATATGCAGCCCTTTTTTATATAAGAGATCCTCAATAAGGAGATGTGTGTGTGTGTGTGTGTGTGTGTTTCAATATTATTTTCAGGGAGGTATGGTACCATTCATACTGGTGTAGAAAGAATTTAACCAAAGTTCTTCTGGTTTATATCAAATCATTCCTGTCTTTAAACTCCAACATTTGGTGTCATTTTTTTCTTTTGATTTGATGAGCAATGCAATTTTAAACATCGTTTAAAAACTTTTCTCCTCATCCATAAAAGCTTCATGTGGGCAATCAACACTCTAAATTTAATAACAAAGTATACATGAATGTATAAACATCATTGTTAAAATGCAATCGATAAACTTGATGACAAGGGAGTGTTCAACAAAATCTGTCCACTATAGTAATAGCTAGATTGAATAAGGAGTAAAAGGCTTCATTTCCACAAAGTTTTATATCAAATATTACTTGATTTAACACAAGTCTACTCTCTGTATGTTTAATTATATACTCCAATTGTGGATTATACATTACAAAAAAGAAGGCAGTTATTCTTGGACAGCACAATTTCAGTATATCGATTAGAAGATTTAAAGGATTTATAAGGGCACCTGGATGGCTCAGTTGGTTAAGCACCCAGCTTCTGCTGGGGTCATGATCTCACAGTTCCTAGGTTTGAGCCTCAGGTCTGGCTCTGTGCTGACAGTACAGAGCCTGGAGCCTGCTTAGGTTTCTGTGTCTCCCTTCCTTCTGCCCCTGCCCTGCTCATGCTGTGTCTTTGTGTCTGTGTCTGTCTCTCTCAAAAATAAATAAACATTAAAAAGTTTAAAGATTTATAATATTTTATCACATCACTGGAAAGAACGCACCATCTGGCATAGTCTCACAGATCAGTGCCTCATTCCATCTCCCCCTAACCCCCCCCTTTTTTTTTTTTTGCTTCTTTCTCTGCTTATATTTCTACTTATCTTATTTCTTTATTTTCTCCTTAAAAGCCTTTAGTTATTAAAACATAATTTTCAAAATATTAAAAGAAACATAATTCTTACTAATAAATAGCAAGCGCCTATCAACGTTTTATTTACCTAATCAGCAAGGGAAACAGCAGGATGGCGAAGCTAGTTCAGAAAAGATGAAAGGAACTGAATTCGCAGACAGTTATGGAAACAAGAACAGTAAAACAAGATTAGGAAATTACAAAATTAGTTAATCCTATGGCTCAATGAATATACAACATTTAGAGTTAAATTTTGTACTAGACAGAAAAGAAAATGACCACACCTCAGTTCCCTAAAAGTTAACTTCTCACTTTTCAGAGTTATAAAATGCCTGGCTCTAGTCAAGTGTGAATTCTAAATAAAACAAAGTTACATTCCCAGAGAAAATCAGATGATCCTCACTCAGCCTCAGGCAATCTTGCTGGGGAATTCTCTAGCATGACATTAAAGAAACACAATTGTTTCTGTTTTATTTCCGAAGTTTTAGATAATTCACTTTAACAAGGTGAATACATATGCTCACCAGTTTGGGAAGCCAAAGTCAAAGCAGGAGGACATGATTCTGAATCTGATTCTAAAACCAAAAAAAAAAAAAAACAAAAACAAAACAAAGGGTGGGTGGGAAGTACCTGGGTGGATCAGTCCGTTAAGTGTCATACTCTTTCTTGATCTCCGTTCAAGTCATGTGATCTCATAGTTTCTGTCTTTGAGCCCCACATCGGCCTCTGTACTGAGGGTGGAGGGCCTGCTTGGGATTCTCTCTCTCTCTCCGCCCCTCCCCTGTTCTCTTTCTCTCAAAAATAAATAAATAGACATTAAAAAAATAAAACTAAAAAAATTGGTAAGTTTGTAGAATTTCAAATTATTATTGGAATTATTACCACATGATTGAATTTATTTTGTACCATTTCATGTTCTTATTAACAAACATGGGAATCTGTGGAATTAACAGGAGAGTCTCACGGAGCCTTTGAATTGCATTATTGAACCACACTCCCTTGCCTATGTGTGCTGTATTTTGTTTGGCCAAAATTTTATTTCTACCCTTCATAATTAGTAATGCTTGTTTAAAAAAGTGAAATAAAATCTAATTAAAATCCCACATATTAAAGTAGGGAAATGATAGATCATGTAAGTTTTCAGTTACATGTTAAAGTTAATATTCTGACTTTTCTGGCAAGAAATTAAAAATTACTTTTGCAAAAAGGAAGGAGTATTATCAACCTTCACGTTTTTAATCCCACACATTAATTGTATGTCCCTCAAGTCATAGCTGAATGCTAAGTTAGATGTCAGAATTGACCATTCTTATGCCTTTCCATAAGTCTGGAAATTCTTTAACAAAAAGAAAAAACATCCTTTGCTATCATTTTCTTATACTTATTTTGTTTTTAGTACATCTAACATCAGCAACAATGATTTCCAGAAATGACTTAAGATAAACTTTAATTTACTTCTTAAAAATTACTAGTCACTATTTCTGGAAATATTATTGTATTCTAAAGAGATAGAAACATTATTTCCAGCACACTGAATGTAATTCACTTTTAAAGTACTGCTTAATTTCACACTATATGGTATGCTAATAATTATAAATAGGATTTTTTCCCTATGAAATAAACATTTTCTTATTATGATTGGTTTTAATAAAGTGGAAAGACCCAAGACTGAGACTAAACCAGAAGTAACATGCAGATTCACGAACACTATTAACTTGATTATGCAAAATATGCACATGGACACCCTTACATAGAAAGAGACAACGGAATAAAAGTGTTTATATATGTTGTTATGATTAATACAAACTTTATCTGAGCAATTGTGTTGTGAAAGTCTAAAGGTGATATTGAAATTATCAAAGCATTATTCAAAATGTCAAGAATGTGAGAACTAGAATTCACGATGAATGTCAAAAGAATGTTTACGCTGGGTGCTGGGGTCATGTGACATGGCTATCACATGGTGAGAAAAAAATTTGCCTATGAACAGGGTGATGTTTTAAAACATATCTTCACAAAGCTACTTCTTGGGTTTATTATTTTTAAGATAGATGTTTTGGGCTGCACTAATAAATACTCCTGAAAAGGCAATTAAGAATAGGATATACATTTTTACCAAATATAATAAACCTACAGTAACTCAATTTTTGCAGAATTGTATAAAAATCCTAGTGTCCCAAGTAGGGTTGTATTATTTTACCATATCTCCTGGCTAGTACTAAAAGGGTCATTTCCAGATCCAGTGGGTTTCCCATTTTGCTAGCATTGGGCTACCTCCACGTGGCATGATTAGCTCTCCTCTTAGAAATTGTTTAACACATTTCAAGTTAAATAAAAAGGAACTGGATGATGTAATAAATGTTTTATATTCAATAAGATAATCATCATATTTCATACATTCATTCTTAGAGAGTGCCTGTTTCCATCCTTCAGAAATGACCTGCAAGTAGTTGAGCAATAATGTTAACTCTATATGGGCTTTATTCTTTGCTCAGTTAATCACACATTCAATTTACCTATCTTCCTGCCCATGTGCATTATAATGCAAATCAATTCAAGTAGAGATGTGAGAGCTTAGGAAGCCTGGCCTGGCGAGCAAGCTTCCTTTATTTCTTGCCTTAGAGCTAGCCAACCTCCGGAGATGAAGATGAGCTTAATTAGAATTATGGAAGGATTTAAAAGTCAGTTAAAAAAATAGAAAACTATTCAAACTGAATATTCAATTCGCAACAAAGTCAAAGAAAGCCTTAGCTCCCTATGTCCAAACATCTCAAACCTCAAAGGGTCAGAGGACAGTCTTTAAGGAAAGGCTGTTGTTGGCATTCACTACAGTCTCTGCCCTGGAAGAAAAGCATTAAACATGGCAGTCAGAGGAGCAAACAGGAGCACCTTTCACCTCTGTGGCGGTCCCGGCTCTATTCCCTTCAGGCCTAATGCAGCCCAGGCTTGTGATACCCAACTCTACAGGTTCTAAAGGCCCAGGAGGCCCGGGAGATACAAGCGCGAGTGTAGCAGAGTCAAAAAACCTTAAATTTCGCTAAAAGAAACAATTTCTAATCTGACCGTGTTGAAACATACTTAACCCTAATACTCCTGAAAAACAGTAAAATTTAGGAAATCCCCTCGCTCTTGGGGTGTTCTGGAGACTTACATAGGGCTCACCCATGTCCATACTCCACCCCTACCCTTTGTTTACCTAGAACAGGGTCACACACAGGCCTTCCAAACTCCATTGTTTTTACCCCATAAATGATTAGCTGAGCTGCTTGTTGCCATGGACCAATCAGGGAAAAAATGCTGGTTTAACCAACATTTGGTTGCATTTCTCAGGGCCCTGAAATTTGGCCCACCTTCATCCTGTGCCAGCATACAACTCCTCATAAGAACAGGCAGGCCTCGGGGAAAACATTCTCTGATCTACTACTCTCAGACCATGCCCCCCTCTCATCCCACTTTCTCCTACCCAGCTGCTTATCTCTTTCAATATAAAAGAAAACATTTGGGTGAGGGGGCCTGGGTGGCTCAGTCGGTTAAGTGCCAACTTCGGCTGAGTCATGATTTTGCAGTTCATGAATTCGAGCCTTGCGTTGGGCTCTGTCCTGACAGCTTAGAGCCTGGAGCCTGTTTCAAGTTCTGTGTCTCCCTCTCTCTCTGCCCCTCCCCTGCTCATGCTGTACCTCTCTCTCTCTCTCAAAAATAAAAACAACATTAAAAAATTATCTCTTTCAATGTAAAAGAAAACTTTTTTTGCCGAATTCTTGAGGTACATGTAGATCTCATGGTCAAGTGTTCCCCTGCTACAATAGCCCCTTTTCCCTCCTCTTGTCACAAGCCTTTTGAATGCAGTCTTTCCTTAGTAAGTCTAGATTTGCTTTTTATTTGACAAATCCTAACAATATTCAGGGACCTTGAAAATTTTAAGTGTGATCCTCACTCAGGGATTGAATATTCCTAGATTCCCAGATGTGAACCCCTAAAAGATTCTCTAGATCTGTTTCCAAATCCTGCACACACATTTCTGCAAAGTAAGCTTTCTGTGGGCAACCATTGTAGAGAATAAATTTTATCAATGACTTGGCAGGAGGAATATTTTTGTGTTTTTAACAGCTATAATCACATTTTCATGCTAGCAAGATCCACAGAACTCTAATCAGGCAGGTCAGGCCAGTCTAAAGAATTTTAGTAAAATAATTTAAACATTCTAAAATAACTGTATGAATGAAATGATCTATGATGGTGGAGACGAATGATACAACTATTGTAGTTATATCACAGTGAAGGGGCATCAAAATGGAAGTAAATTCTGCCATGCTGATGTAACCTTCTCCAGATATTCCTCACTCCAGGAGCTGGAAGCTGGATCAGGCTGAGAAATTGGTTTTTGATAACTGAGTTTATAACTTAATAAACAAGTGGCCTCATTTTTTTATTAACACATATAAATGCATACACACACAACCAATGCCTCCCCTAAATTAGTTTAACTTCTGTCACGATTGTTCTGAACATATAGGAATAGAATATCAAGGCTCCATATAATTTTAATAGCACCAATAATTCTATTTATATAAATATACTTTTATCAGTCTTTACCTACCCTATAAAAGGTGTGATTATGTCTAAATTAAATTTCCAACAGTGAACATATATGGGTTCATAAAAACAGACAGGATATATCCTATACCTAGTTTATTAACATATAAAACAAAAGAATAAAATAAATTCAAAACAACTGAAAATCCAGGGTTATGTTAGATCAGCTGCTCTCATCTAGGCTCCTAACAATGAAGGTGGCAAAGAAGATGAGGCTAAATTGCCGTGATAATGATTAATTTATCAATGGCAAAGAGTTTGCTCCAATTTGAAAAGGTATAGGATATACTTAGACACACAAATGTATATTCTATGATTCTGAGACTAAAATTTTGAAATTTTGGTAATTTTCTTATGAAATTATCCTTAACAGTAACTGCACTGAAGCTTTCCTCTTTGAAGGGACTTTCAGGTTTGGAAGAAAAATCACCAGAGTGTTTTATAACAACAAAGAGAGAGCTTGATGGGAGCAATGACATTACAGCACAATCAAACATGCAGGTAAAGCCCGGCTTCCCTTGTAGGGAAAGAAGGGCTTTAAGGGTATAGACGGAGAAGACTGAAAGGTACCTGCTGGCCCTGAGGAAAGGGTTAGAGGGCAAGGGGGGAAAGGCTCACTCCTGAGACACAGACCTTTTGTGCAGCCCAAAGACTGGGTCTTATGAGATTAGAAAATGCCCCGCTCCTCACATCCTACCACCAAGCTGATAAGACCTCAGTAACAGTAACAGTGGAGTATAGCTGGGAGACCAGTGAGAGGCAGACTTTTTCTGAGAATCAGCACAAAAGGAAGTACCAAAACCAATCAGGGAAACAAAAATAAGGTGACAAGGTGATGGAAAGAATTCGAAGCCTCTGATGCTCACGGTTACAATGAACATAAAGCATAGCCCAGTTATCGGCCAGATGAACATAAATCTTCACACTGAACACATATTTACCTCAGTTTCTACTGCCCCATACAAGGTGCTTTGCTGTCAACAATAAATTACAAGGTATGCCAAAAGGCAGGAAAAACAAAGGCTGAAGAAGCAAAGCAATCATCAAAACCATATGCAGGTATGACAGAGATGTTAGAGTAATCAGACAGGGTTTTAAACATTATTATGAATAACATGTCGAGGGATCTAAAGGAATGTTAAAAGGCTAACTGAGGCATATTAAAAATTTTAAGTGTTTATTGAGCAATAACCAATTCCTATCTGGCAGCGCCAAACCGGAAGTGGTAAGGAGTGTGCCACAGCCACCAGCTCAGGGAGAGATTTTTATAGAGAAAAGGCAGAAGCCAAGCACAGAGATTATTTGATTGACTATGTTTGCCTAATTTGAGAAGCCCCCTTGTTTGATTAATTTAACAGAAAAGGTAGAGAACAAGCAAGACTAGTTGGGTAATATCAATAAAGAGATGGAAGCCATAAGAAAGGGTCAAAAGTAAATGCCAGAAGTGAAAAATACAGAAGCAAAGTGAAGAATGCCAGGGTACACAGAGATTCAATACAGCTGAGGAAAGAATCAGTGAGATTCAATTTCAGTGGAAATTATCCAAGCAGAAACACAAAGAGAAAAACAATGAAAATAGAAACAAGAGAACATAGCTTTAAAAACTGTGGTATGATATCACAGGGCATAACATCAGTGTAGTTGGAACACTAGAAGGTGGAGATGAACAGAACAAGGCAGAAGAAATATTTGAAGAAATATAGCCAAAGTTTTTCCATTGCAAAGGTAGTTACTTCAATCTAACTTGAAGGTTTCATCATCTGGGTTTTTGGCAGATGCTTGGAAAGGCAGATGTCACACCCTGTGGTGTGGAAGGGCAACCCAGCCTAGGCAACATGCTGACCATGAGAAAGAAAGAGACAGGAGCATCTGGAAAGATGCTCACGGTTTGTATTTTCAAATATTTGTATAACAAATATTTAAAAATACCATTGAACATACATCTATATGATGTAAATTTTTAGTACATATAGAATTGGCTTTTAAAAATTTAAGTATGAGGGTGCCTGGGTGGCTCAGTCGGTTAAGCATCCGACTTCGGCTCAGGTCATGATCTCATGGTTCATGGGTTCAAACCCCGCATCGGGCTCTGTGCTGACAGCTCAGAACCTGGAGCCTGCTTCAGATTCTGTGTCTCCCTCTCTCTCTGACCCTCCCCTGCTCACGCTGTCTCTCTCTCTCAGAAATAAATAAAACATTAAAAAAATATTTTAAAAAATTTAAGTATGGTCAAGAACTGAAGGGTCTGAGATTTTACTTAACTTGCAAGATAACAAGTTAGCCTGCCACAGCTTCGTGGGTGCTGGCAGGACACCCAGGACCCCTGAATCACGGAAGAAAGCTGTTATTTACTGGAGACACAGAAAGTAGCATGAGCATCACCCTATGTGTATCAGCTTCCCTTGCACCCGCAATCTAACAGGGGTGAGTGGAGGCATCCAAGTGGATGGTGCACATGCAGAGGGTTCATGTGACAGCTGAGGAATCCTGAGTTTAGGGGATCACAGCCTTTTATGACAGTCTGCAAGGAAATGTTAGACCTTTTCCCAAAGGGCAGCACTGTCTTTATTATATTGGACAGTAAACAAATCTACCCATTTGCTCTGGTAGACATTCTCTCTATTCTTCCAAGGTTGTTCATTATACAAACATCCTTGAAAAGGTACTCCAAAACAAAGGCCATCAGTGGGTCTGCTCACAAGTCTTGCAAAAAGATTACTGGGGAACTGTCTCCCAAATAGGATCTACACATGAAAGATAGGCAATAGGTCATAATCTAAAAGATGGACATGAGCCCCTCTAAAAGCACCAGCACCTTGATTGAAAGAATTTTCACATTCACTCTGGGTGTGTTTAATAGAAGCGTCTGTAAAAAGACTTCTAAAAAAGTCATTCAAATAGTCATTGTTTTTATACTTTTTATGAAATGAGAATGATTTTGAAAGATTGATCTAGAGTTCTAGAAGTCAGTTTTTTCATGGGGGAAAAAAGAAGACAATGTGAAAAAAAATCTTGATAAGGTGAACAAATTTTTGTCTTCTCTAATCATAAAGACTGTCATTTAAAGTTGCTTATTTCACAGTTTTTTTTTTTAAAGGCTACACATTTTCGATGCATAGCTAAACTGGAGGTAAAACTCTTGAGTTTTAGGTTCATAAGTCGAATAAGAACACCTGGCCAATTCAATGATAGAGTTTACTATGGGGATTGAGTCACTTAAAATCCTGGTTATTTTTTGTAGGATAAACATTACAATATTTATACAACAAAGAATCAGCAGTCATGATTCTTCATGGAAGATGTCCTTTGGTCAAAGGACTGCAAGAAATCCCTTTCTTTCTACTGCCTCATATGAACAACTTAATCCAGCAATAAAAATATGCATTTCAAAATGTCCACCAATAGTAACTTGAAATAATTTCATGTACCTTTTTGGAGAATCTTCTCTCAGTGATGCCAGTTATCATGCTGGATATTCACATACTGATCCTAATTCATGTTTGCCACATTTGATACCAATACAGAGAAAGGAAATATCCTGGATTCTATATCTGCTATATAGTGTTAGTTATCTATCCATTTTCCAAAATAAGAACCTCCACTCTTCAAATCTGTTGAAACCTGAAACCTTTTAACCACAGTATAAATGATTTTAAATTATAGCCAGACATACTACTTATCAAAGAAGGACTCTGTAAAAATGAAAACACTGATAACAGCTCACTCGAGTAAAAGTATAAACGATGGACAGCTGAGCAATCCATCACATGTATTTAACAAGAACTTGTAGTTTGTGTGTATGATGCAAGGAGCTGAACAAAAACCATTTACCATGTATGAAAGACATTACCTTGTGCTCCACTTAACATCACTGCGACTCAGATTTCCTTGTCTGTAGAGTTCAAATTAGAAAAAGGATGCTATGCTTCTTCCAAGTTTCAGGTTCTTTGCCTCAAGTACCTCCCTGGCCTGAGCCTAGATGCCATATTAGTTTGTCCATTTTATATGAAGTCATTAGTGTTTTTATTTAGTACCCTTCTACCTACCCATTCTTCTCCTCCATATTTGGCATACCCAGTCACTTTCTCTTGTAATGCCAAGGGTTAACATACTATTTAGGATTCTCTGTATTTCCCCAATTCTGTGCAAGTCTTGGGACCCTTCCAGTTTCCTTTCTCTTACACCCTTGATTATTAAAATCTGAAAGTTCAGGTTTTCTATACATTGACTCTTTTGCCTTCGATTTGCCAAAGTGATGAAAGATTACGAGGAAAATTAGTCTAGCTGTAAGTTTTAATTCCTAATATAGAATTTATGCATTATATTTCCCAGGGAAGTTTTAACAGTGGATTCTTGGGAATACATTTCCTAAATACAAAGAAATGTGAGTGATTTTATCCATTATCACCAACTATCTGAATGTAGGAAAAATTTTATTAAATTCCCAATATAACAAAGGTAAAGAAAAGATACATTTGGCCTTCACAATGTAAAGGTGGCTGTCTATGCCCAATATTGAGTCATCCTGAGATGATGATTCCCTCCACTAAGTATGCCTTGCTGGGAGCTGACATTTCTTTTAAAATATGGAATGAATCCTATTTAATTATAGGCAACAATAAATCCAAACAATGTACTATACTAGAAGTAGCATGGAATTTGGAAAATTACAGCATAAAAAAACACCATTTGCGATCACTATGCCTTAAATCTTTTTTTTTTTTTTTTTTTACCCTGCTGTCTCCCATTCATCTCATTCGTAAAATTTAGAAAATAAAGTGGATATTACTAAGCGGAAGAAATTTGGAGGATAAAAACATAGAGTATGGGAGTGGGGTGGGAAAGATAAGAAAATGCTACAGAGAAGTGGAAAAAAAAGTTTTCCAAATTCATTTTCCTTAAATTAAAAGAGCAGAGAAGCATCCACTTTCTCTTCTAACTTCTCATTATGGTGTTTCTTAACCAACGGTGCCTTTCAGCATCACTTGAGAGTTTTTCCAAAATGTGCACCCTGGCAAGGAACAGCCATGGGGCACATCGTGAATATTAACTCAAGAGTTGCTGGAATATATTTATCTTCAGTTGTACCAGTTTCATGCTATATTCATATGCCACGAAGCTAGACAAGGATTGGAAGCAAACTTTGAAAATTTCTTAGCAAACTTCAAATCTGCTTTCCATGGATTACACATATAAGTCACAATATATATGTCAGAGACCTGGAAGACTAATGAGCAGTGAGATATACATAAGGATTTTTTACTTCATTAATAAAGTAACATAAATTTTAAAAATATATTTTTGAAATCTGATTTTGCCCCCTCTGTCCAAACTAAATCTTTCACTGAAATATTGTTCCCACTGTGAAGAACTTTGCTCTCTGGAATCATAGTATGTGGGATATTAACTTCTTGCGGGTACCATTTACTAAACCACTCAATTGCAAAAACTGTCACTTCACTGTCCAATAATTATGGCTTTTCCCATTCAGCATATAGTTGATAGTTTACTTTCAGAATGTGAATTTTTCACCTTTTGTCTCTAGCAGCTATAGCTGTTGAATTTTCCATTATAATCTAAACCTAAAGGACCAATTTTTAAAAAATTCTTAATATCCCAAGGCACTTTGCTTCTTTAGACATGAATATTAAATAGGGTGAAAGCTTAAAACCCTTGGTGGCAAGTCCCGTCAAAAGAGCCCACATGAGGACATTCAAAATACAACTAGCCAACTCACATTCTATTGTGGGATTAATTAGCTGTGAGCTACAGAGTCAGTGTTGTAGGAAAGGTACTTTTCCATAGAGCTTTTGTCACATGCTCCTGCCAGGTCCATTTTTTTCCCCCAGTCTCAAGCCATAGTTTGAGGAAAAAGCAGCTGGACGCGGTGTAAGGAAGAGACAGAGGAGGAGGGTTCTGGATGATCCCACTCTCTTTACATTACACTTTGCCCAGACAGCAACTGACTAGTTACTTCCTCTGAGCAAGTCTTTCTCTTTTTCCAGATTGACACCATTAGAGGAAGCTATTCTTAACCCTCGGATCAAGTAAGCTGGCTAAAAATGAAAGAGGAATCTTTTAAGTTAGAAAATTTTATATCATTGTCAGTTTGGTAAGAAGAAAGACTGAAAAAAAAACACTCTCCATCTAGCAGAGAGAAAAAAAAAAAAAACTCTCTTCTTTTCAAACTCTTATGATGTTTTTCCAGTATGTTGCTCAGAATTGAAGGGTTCATTTCTTGACTATGACCATGATTTTCACTGAGATTTGTATTCAATGACACCTGAAGATCACACATAAACCCTGACACTAGTGTAGGCTAGATCCTGCTGTATGAACTATAAAAACGAGTGATTGTAGATCCATCACAGGGCTAATTAGAAAGTCTTTTACTCCTCTGCCCAGCCAGCTACTCTTGGATTCAGTCACTTTCTTTGGGGGCACGTCTTCCTTTTGTTTTATACCTTGATATACTTCATAAAATGTTGGAAATTGTTAAATACATTTTCTCTCAAAACTAAAATAACATAACAAAAATGAGATTATTGAGGAACTATGTATTTTTCTGAGTCACCAATTGCCATTATTATTTCTTAATCAGCACATTTCTATTTCTATCAGACCATGCCAATTAGGATGATTGTACTGTATTTCAAAGCTTTCAGTAATACTGTTTCATAGTCAAAACTTTTTTCCTTTGGTTAAAATACTGGAATTTATGACTTTTGGGTTTCCTAAAGCTCTATATGTTCTGATTTTTGTTTGTTATAGAGTAGATTATTTAAATATTGTCTGATGCCTAAATGCTTATACTCATTGCAGATTTTGTGGGGTTTTGTCATACCCTACTCAAGCAGGCATTCGCCTTTAAAATCCATGTAGTTCCAGGAACTATAGTTATGTGATTCAATTATAGATTCCACTGACAAAGAATTGAGCCAAACTACATTGTAATTTAATTGAATGTATTATGATAGCTAAGTTATGGTCATCATGTAACATAAAATTATTGATTAAACTACAGTCACAAGGATTATGACACTGTTTTCATGCTTTTCAAAATAGTATCTTTTACTGAAACTAATGTATTTAACTATTGGCATTGAAAGATATCAGCTATTCTGTGAATATATCTACATTAACCTATTTTTTCTGTTGTATGTGAATCCCAGCTGCCTTCAAAAGGTTCTCTCTCTTTAGGATTTGGAAGGCATTTAAGACACTAATAATGATGTGACTATTTCACTTTTGTGAAAGGAATATTCAGAAACAATATCAAGTTGAAAAGGAAAGAAGTTGGCTTGTACAGTATTGAGAAGTTACGATTTGCCAAGTAAAAAACACAAGAGGCATTTAAAGGAAATAAAAAACCAAGGTTAGCAATTAATGTAATTAAATTACATTAATTCATGGTGCAAAAAAACTCATATTTTCTTCTCATTATCATGCATACAAAAATAATGACGTATCCTCTAACCACTGAATTGTAAAAATCAGTAATAATATTTTTATTATGGTAGCAGTAACTTTCAGGAAAAACTCAAGATTTATTTACTTTGGCTACTAGAACTAAACAGGATAATCCTTTTATTATTATTAATTTTTGTTATCTAAAGGTGCAAAGTGTGTATTTTTTTCTGACTGTGGGACCATGGGACATATGCATGTCTATGCACACTCCATAGGACCAAGGGTCAACTTTTCTTCCGAGGTCTCTCATTGCAGGCAGATCTTTGTCCCTGTGGCATGGATTTGACCATGCACATTTAAAAAAAATAATGTAATTAATTTCACATTTTATTTGATCAGCTTTATTTATTGGAACTAGAAGAGGTATTAATTTATACATATAAACCTCCGTAATAATGTGGCTTTAAAAAGGGAACCACAGGATATTATGAGTTAATATCCATGTGGAGGATTTGTAAAACCTTGAGGACTATAATTTACTATTACAGATCAGAAATATTTTTCTGTCCTTATAAGCTTATCTGCCAAGATCAGGAACCAAGAATCCTTGAAATTACACCTACTACATTTTATCTATGAAAACTGTTATTACCTATAAAACATCTGACCAGTGTTTTCTTAGAGATTCTTTTGTTTGTCAATATTCCTGACCTACCTATCTGAAACGAACATTCTTGAATATTTGTGGATATGGGATTATATGTGTCACAGAACAAAACTAGGCCATTTTCCTGGGAGAATATTAAAAGCATAATTGTAACACATGAAGCATAACTCTCATTTCTTATAAAGATTGTCATACCTAATTAAACAAGATCTTTGTCATGGTAGGGTTGTAAATTTTTTTAACTTTTTTTTTCCTTTGGAAAGAAGAATAGAGTCTCACTGAACCTATATAAATAAGTACATGGTCAGGAAGCATAGGAACTCAGTAAAGACACTGTATAAGATTTAACTACAATTTTAAGTAGTCCTCTTGACAGGACCCATAAGTATATGTCATTTGTCTTTCAGGTAATAAACACAACACACATGCACAATAAAGTATTTAAAGGAACCTAATATTGTGTGTACTTAATATGAATTCTTTACTTAAGAATACTAGGTAACCACCCCTCAAATCAAGATGCAGACTCTTTTTAGCGTCTTCAAAATTTCTCTCATGTTTTTTAGTTAATTTGCCCACTCAAAGTCAATGACTATTCTGACTTATATTACCCTGGGTTGGTTTTGCCTGTTTTTGAGCTTCATATTAATGGACATATGGATTATAGGCATAAAGTTGCTGATAATTTCTCTTTATTTTTCTCTCATTGTCTTAGGACTCTTGATGTTTCCCGTCTTAGGACTCTTGATGTTTCCCGTTTTATAATTTTATCACTTTTATTTTTCTTTATCAATTTTTTTTTTACTTGAGAGAGAGCACATGAGTGGGAGAGAGGGGCAGAAGGAGAGACAGAGAGACTCTTAAGCAGGGTCCACACTGAGTGTGGCTCAAACTCATGACCATGAGATCATGACCTAAGCCAAAGTCAAGAGTCAGACGCTGAACTTACTAAGTCACCCAGGTGTCCCTGACCAATTACTATTTAAAATTTTTTTAATATTTATTTTTGAGAGAGAGAGAAAAAGAGAGAGACAGACAGACAGAGTGTGTACGGGCAAGGGGCAGAGAAAGAGGTAGACACAGGATCCGAAGCAGGCTCCAGGCTCTAAACTGGCAGCACAGAGCCTGACATGGACCTTCTGAACCATAAAATCATGACCTGAGCTGAAGTCATGGTGGCTTAACCAACTGAGCCACCCAGGTGCCCTTCTTTATTGATTTTCTGTTTTCTGTTTCAATGATATTTTTCTCTTATTATTTTCTTCGTTCCGCTATTTTTTTGTTTGTTTAATTTATTCTCTATTTCTAAGCTTTTTGAGCTAGGATATTAGAGGATTGATTTTAAACCTTTATTCTGCCCAATATATGTGCTTGAAGTTACAACGTTCCTACTTAGCACTGCTCTAACTACATAACACACATTTTATTATGTTGTGTTCCTTATTTTCATCTGTATCAAATTATATTCTTGTTTCCTAAGTGAATTTTAAAACCAGTTCAATATTTAGATGCGTGCAACTTAATTTATAAATATTCAGGGATTTGCAGATATCTAATTGATACTGATTTCAAACTCTATTCTGCTGCGGTTGGAGGACATATATCTGAGAAATATACAGGTGATTGTTTTCTGTAGGTGAGAGATATTGGCAAGAAAAGGAATATTTGAAATGAAACCAGTGATTTGAATAGGGTAACAAGAGTGACATAGGCTAAATAGCGGTACTTGTTTTTCTGCCTTCTATTGTTTCTGATTCCGTTTTTTGAAATTTATTGAGACTTGTTTCATGATCAGCACAGGTATGTCTTGGTGATTATTCTGCATAAACTTGAAACAATATTTATTCTGAAGTTGTGTTTAATGTTCTCTCAATGTTATTTGGTCAAATTTGTTAATATACTTGTTCAAATTTTCTGTACTCTTAATGATACTCTTTTCCCTGAATAGCCTATAAATTACTGAGAATTCAGTATTGAGTTCTCCAACTATGATTTGGGGTTATTTATTTTTCTCTTTATATCTGACAATTATTGTTTTCACCTTACTCTTCGTTATTTTCCCCATCTTTTTTGTTTCTCTCTTCCTAGCTCCTTTTACATTGAGTATGTTTAGTATTCCATTTCTCTCCTTTCTGGATTTCTAGCAGTAAATATTTGGGATTTTTAAATTGCTTTTAGTTTCTGGGAATAATAATCGACAGACCTAGGTATTACAGTCTAACTTGAATTACGTTTATACAAATTCACATATAATGTAAGAAGCTTACAAGAGCTCCTGTCATTTTTGCTACTATCATCATGTATTTACTTCTGCATATATTATAAACCCCACCATACATTGCTAGTAGTTTAGAGAGGCAATATTCTATTTAAAAATTAAGAAAAAATATTTTATACATACTCACACATTTCTGGTACTATTGTCTTTTCTTATAGATCAAGATTTCTGCCTGGTGGTATTTCCTTTGAAACTGTGGAGCTTCTGTGGTGTCATCAAGATAACAGAGCAAACTAATGCCTTGTGGTAAGGGAACAAGGTTATGGTGCCTGTGTACTAACTTATGAAGGAAAGCTGAAGAGCTAGCATAAGCCTACAGTAAGACAGGGAAGATGTTCTTTGATCCCAGACAGGTAATTCCAGCTACTTCTGATGTTCTTTGCTCACTGAGAGAAAGAAAAATGCATTATCTGTCAAAATTACTAGAAGTACACCAGTGGCAAAGGGCAATATTGATTTTCTCCACTAAAGAACCCACAGCTGAAACAGCAGCTACATGTGGAATTACAATCTGATTAGGCTTCCAATAATCCACTGTCATTCTCTATAATTCATCCAGATTGATTAAATAAGGTGATTGGAATTACCACCTCTATATTTTTCAAGTCTTTGAGGACAGTACTAATATCTTTGATTTATCCAAGAATGCTATTGTTTTTGCTTTACTATTTCAGCATGATTAAGGTCCAGTAGCTTCTACTCTCTCTAATGATGGTTCTAACTCCATGGGGTTAAGGAGTCAGAGTGGGGCCTCTGCCAATTTCTAATTGTTCTTATTTAAGTGTTATGTTTGGGTACAAAAGTAACCACAGGATGGTGTTATAGACCCACTGAGACAACTGCAAGGTAAACACAGAGCAAAGTCCATTTTCATCTGACCAGTGATGTTCTTTGTCTCCAAGGATTTATGCTAGTTCAGAGCCAAAGTCCCATAATCTTGAAAGTACTGGGTATTTCCCTTTTTCTGGCACTTAGTCACTCTAATAAATAGCTACAAGTGGATGAAGATTTATAGTACTATAATATAGAAGATTTATAGTAAAGATATATACATCATGAAGGCATCTTCTCCCATCTATATCCACTTTCCCAGTAGTTTAATTCTGATAATTTCATGGCCAATGTAACTCTTTCATGGAACTTAGATCAAGGTATTTTTCACCAAACCTAAGGTTATATTCATTAAAAAGACTAATGCTTTAGTGTACTTTTCATTTATTTCATTTTTAGAGACCACATGATCCATTAGTCACTAGCAAAGATCCCCATGGATGAAACAATGGTCACTCTTATTCCCACACTGTGTCTGTCATAGTAACTCTGCTTTCATTGTCTCTGGCAGTAAAACACTACCAAGAGGATTTCATAAGTCCCATTGAAAAGGAGAGGGAGACCATAGTTAGAGGGTGAGTAGATTACACCGGATATATTTATCCCAACACTGCAATCTCCTTATATACTGGTGTCCTACTTATATATAACATCACAGAATTTTTACTTCATTCAGTGTAGATCACAGATGAGTTCTACTTTTAGTTAACCAACTAGGGAACCACTCATAACTGTGCAAGTTAAAACAGTAAATCCAGAAACTTTGGTAAATGCTCTCTATTGATGAATTTTGCCTTATCTAAAAATGTGTTATTTTCTCCATGGTATATAAATCACTGAAGAATCTGTATACATATTCCCCAGGTTTTTGCCAATACAAATTCTCTCATATATAATTCTTTCGACATGTAAATTTCCTTTTCTTGGTTTTACTTGGCAATTGGCCCCATCTGGCATGTTGAGATATGATTCTAGCTAATAGATTGGAGATAGTGGAGGTATAATAGTGGTAGAGCACAAAGGTAACTAGCAATAACCCTTGGTGAAGTTGTTATAGGACCTCCAAATTAGGTAAACCAGCCTCTTCAGATTGGAAAGTGGGGCTGCTTCTGCTAAGTGCTGTTTGGGGTTCACTCACCTGAGTCCCCCCAAATGTCATTATTCCAATTCCCAAGGCCTTAATTTTCCCCCAATTTAAGCCCTTATCTTCACATTTAAAATGTAGCTATAATTAAATATATACTTTAGATTTTGTAGTTTGTAGAAGCAGATTCTGTGTGTAAATCTGAGATACAAAAGATGAAAGGTTTTTTTTCCTCTGACACTGCCTTGAGCTGAGACTATAGAGCCTTGAGTTTGTCATATTCTTCCTTTAGCTCTAAAGTACAGTTAAACACAGCCAAGCAATACAAAATGTTATATTCTTCACGTACTTCGTCTTATGATCTCATAGTTGCCACACTTGGTCAGCCGAAGCTGTACTTTTAACAGACACTTTATTCCAGCTAGACATTTCTTCTTAAGAAGCTGTTTTGCCATTGGTAGGCAAAGACTGTATTCTACAGTCTACTCTAACCAGGTCTTCATGCCTTCAAATCCAATCAGGTCACATGACCATTCCAGATTCCACTGATTCCCTGTTTAAAGGTCTCTTACCTCTAACAAGCTAAATATGACATCAGTCTAAGCTCGGTTGCAAAAAATAAAAAGTAACCTGCCTTTTTTTTTTTTTTTTTAAACTTGTAAGGGGTTTGTGAGAAATTAGCACTTTACAAAAATAGATGAAAGTGTTGAAGAGAATGCTCTGGGCTAGATCTCTAGGAATTATTACTTTAAAAACACCACAGAATGGATGAAATGAAGAAACATTTATTTGTGACATAATCTGGAAGTTGAGGTACCTCAGCTCTATCAGTTATTAGCTTGAAGATGTCACTGCATTAATCACAATCCATGGAACAGAAAGCTGCTCCTAGTCTTTTTTTAGGAGGGACAATACTTTGGACATGATAATGAATTGATTAGGATTTGCTGCCAAAATTTTAGCTTCCAGAATGATACTACATTTGCTGTATTTGTATGAGAAAAAATTTTTTTCTGTCTTGCTGCTACCTCTCAGTTTATCTCAGTTTAAAATCCACCTCAGCATAATAGAACATAATTCATAAAATCTAAATAACATCCAGAAACAATTCTGCATGGAATTCTGGAAAACAAAACATTTATCATGTTTTCTATTGAGCAGAAGGATATACTAGATGCTAAGCGAAGGCAGTCTAGAATATTTGCCACAAGTACCTTTCTGTCTTTCTCAGTATTTAAATTGAGGATCATATCCTCCTTTTTAAAACATCATCATTTCCTGAGTTATGTTATACTATTATTTCAGGTTTCCCCTCACCTCCAAAACACATCTTTTTATTCTTCATTGCTATCTTATTTTCCTCTGTTTACCAGTAAATAATAGAAGTTTCATAGGCCTCCATCTCAAGCAATCATTTCTTCTCCTTCTTCAGATAATTCATCCATTTTTCAAAATTCCATATTTCCAAATCAATATGGTATTACAGCTACTATTCAGTATATCTAATTGTCTACCAGGTATCTCCAATTGCACGTCTCTTCAAGATCCCTCATTTAATGGAAGGAAAATGAACTTTTACATGGTCCCTTATTGCTTCCATTCTGTCTAAAGGTACTCAATTTCTTGGTTATGACTTTACAACTAGACCCTACTTTCAGTTTGAAACCAGATCATGCTCTTTCCCATCTCAGGGCCTTTTTACATGGCTTTCTGGATTTTTGCATGAGTGGTTCATTTATATCCTTTTAGTTTCATCTAAAATTTCATTTTCTCTGTGAGGTCAAGGAATGTTTGGGCCACTTTAAATGAGTAATTCCATTATTCTCTACGTCAGAAATTTTTACCTGCATCCATTTCCTTTACTTTGAATTTTTTATTTGCTATGTGTGTTAGGTGTCTACCCCATCCTACTGCAAGGAGTGGGTAACAAATTGATCCATCGTGTTCAACACTATAACCCTGGTGCCAAGAATAATACATGGAACACAGTTAATTTTTAATATTTGTCTGGTAAATGAAAAACAATAAATGTAGAAAAAGTAAAGACTTCCCCAGATACTAACTGTATGAGACAGGAGAATTATGAAACATTTAGTAATTAAGTAATTACTGCAAGCAACTCTCTCATTAAACTCTAAAGTATAAACCATTCATTTATCTACTCATTTATCGATAAATACTTATTGAGAATTTATTATATTCCAAACATACAAGCCTTAAAAAAAAAAGGATGAGGGGCTATAACATCTGGCTTCATAGAACTTAAATTCTTCTGTGGGATATAGATAAGAAAAAAATATATAATACAATCCAATATAGTATGATAAGATGCATGACATGACATAATGTAACATGAGAAAACATACTAGCAGGTAGTATGATAATTAAAGGTGTCCCTAGATTCATTTTGTTCCTAAGAATGTCAGAGATACCATTTTTTAAATAGACAAGAATCTTTCCAAAGCAAAAAAATTCTGAAAGTATATGCCTATTGCTGATTATATATGGTTTACGTCCTTTAAAAATTTAGCATTTGTAAATATTATTTCATATTTAAACTATTTCATAAACTTTAAGTAGGTTAGTGTGTTGTAAAGTTAAAGGGCTAAGTGGAAAATGAATGAAAATGTTAAAACAAATGAATAATTTACTTGCATTCTATGTGAACTTTAAATAGTTAATCATTCCTAGACTGTGCCTCATTTCAGTGAGTGCACCCTCCTTCTGGAGGTTGGGCTGGTCATACCACCCACACGCTTTGATCATTACCTAGATATGCAGTGGTCATGTCAGTAGCTAATTGCCCACGTTACCGTCTTCATTTTTCTTGTTAAAGAGAGATTTTTTAAATGAGTTCAATATATCTGCCTTTTTAACGGAATTTATTAATAATACGTACACCCTCATTTATTATTTGGTCTTTTTTTCCTGAGCTCTTCTTTCTTTGATAAATCTGTAGAGCCCCTGGAAGACTGTTAGAAGTCATTTTACTCTGACTTTACCTTGTTAACCCCTTTACCTAAAACCACAACAAACACATACCTTACAGTTTATTCTTTCTTAAGCTATTTTGGCCTGGAGTTGACCTAATTTTCCAAATTTATTCAGTTCAGTTTTAAAACTTAAAATAAAGCACATTTGACCATAATCAGAATGAGATAAGACTTTGTTAATGGGTAAAGCATGAAAAATGTGAAATAAAATAAGCAAAGCATTAAGAGCAACAGCAACAAAATGCAGTGATTCATATAAAAATCTGGCTATAAGTTCTTAGAAGCAATGTTTAAGAAGAAAATATAAACTTAAAAAAAATCTCTTTCATTATATTCCCCAAACTGACATTTCTCTCCTGGTGCTAAGGTCTAAAAGAAATTGCCCCACTAAGCTATGATAAGGGAACATTGAATAATCTAAATATGTGATTTTTGCTAAGCTACTTAACTTTTCTGCCTCATGTTCCTCATCTGCAAAATGGCTGAAATATTGTACATCTTATAGTCTTCCAAGGTTGGTGAAACAATGAACTACAAAACTGATTTTTCCTTCAACAAATGTTTACTAAGTTAAATACTAAGTCCCTTAGTGTTTAGGGACATGGGTCTAGGTGCTGAAGCTAAGCACCAAATCAAACAATTACTGTCTACTCTTATGAGTTTATGTTCTACAGTTAAAGGGAGGAAATAAACAGATGAAGAGATTAAAACATGTCAGGTAATGGTAAGCGTTTTGAAGAAAAATAGCAAGGTCTAAGGGGAAGATGGGAAGGTGTACATGTTTTGAATAAGGTGCTCAGTCAAAAACTCTTTAAGAGGGTGGCATTTGACTAGAGACCTGAATGAAATAAAGGAGACAAACACATAGAGATCCAGGGAAGCGTTTCTGCAAGAAGAAATGGCAAGCGCAAAATCCCTGAAGTAAAAATAAAAACAATAGATTTGGGTAGAAGTGAGAATGCTAGTTGGCCTAAAAAAAATAAGTGAAGAGAAGTATGGATTAAGTGCAGGGGTTAGAAACATAGGCTGGGGCTAAATGAAGTAGACCTTTTTGCCTAGAAGACTTTGTTCTGAATGAAATGGGAACCATTTGTGGACTTTGAACTGTGACATGATTTTATTTCCATTTTTAAAAAAGATCACTAGGATGGTGCTGTTGAGAACTGGCTATAATAGAACAAGAATAGACCTGTGGGATATTGACAAGTTGGCTTTGAGAGGCATTTAAGGGCCTTAGCCTTGGAAGGCTCCTGAAAAATTGTGGGAAGAGGTTGAGTTTATGCTATTATTTTGAACGTAAATGTGAAATCTGATACCGATGTGATACGTATTGGAGAGGATTCAGGTATGACACCATGGAGAAGCAAGTTTCCAGAGGAAAATCCACAGTTTTGGTTTAGCCTTTTTAAATGAGGCATACTCATTATTCATTCAAGTGGAGACAGCATGAAGGCAGTTGAATATACCAACTGGAGGTCAGGGAAGAGTCAGGGTTACAGGTGGCATCTAAAGCTATAGGATTATGTTACATCAGCTAATGAGTAAATACACATAGAAAGAAAAGGTGAAAGACTTAGCAGTGGGGCACTCCAAAATTTAGTCTTGGGGCACAAGGAGAGAAAGAAGATGAGAATCCTGGAGAAGTGGCTGAAAACTAGTATTCAGTGTAATAAAAGGAAAACCAAAGGAGTTAGATACCTGAGAACACATGTGAAAAAACGTTTCAAGATCAAAGAAGTGACAATTAATGAATGTCAAATGCTGTTGAGATCAAGTAAATAAAGCTAAGAACAGACCTCGGATTTGGCAACACAGGAACCGCTAGTGACCTTAGGAGTGAAATGGTGAGACTGAGAGCCTAAAGGAAGTATAGGAGAACATGAGAGGTAAGGAAATGGAAATACAATGCATACACAACTCTAATGAGTTTTGTGGGAAAGGTCTTCACACTTGACCTATAGTCTCTTAAGTTTGTTTACATGCTTTGTTCCAGACCCTCCTATTCCTAATTTTCTTTCTCCTTTCAGGTCCTTCTAGGTCCTAAACAACCACAGTCTATGAGTCTATATATTTTTATCTAGATCACTCCATTTTCCATACAAAACGGATGACCAGTTGCATCATCCCCAAAGCTTTCCCCTTTGGGAAGAGTTCCCCTCACTGCTATCTTTCAAGGTCACCCCTGAATTTAGCAACAGTCCACTCATAAATTAAGCGTGAACTTTTTCTTTATCAGCTTGTCATATGGGATTCTTTGAAGCCATAGGTATGAGCAGTAAATATGAACAAGAGGTACATGCACAGCATTGGTAGATGACATGACAGTGTGCTCTTTGGCCCTGCTTTTGCTTGATCCCAGATGTGCTATTTCTACATTACAATAATTATCTGGGTCCACTGAACCTTACACTTCAGGTAGCCTAAGAGAGCCCAGTTTATGGTCAGCTCTGCTGCATGGTCAATTCCTGTCCCATGATCAGAGGCTTATTCTCTACTAACCCCCCAGGAACACACCAGCTGCTACTTTTTGAGTGGTGTACAATTTTCTGCTAAAGATGATAAGGTTTTACTCCAGAAATCAAGGGGTCTATATTATGATTATCCTCATAGGGCTTGCTATAAATTTCACCTTGCTTCTTTTTCAATCACAGATATATCTACAACCAAAGTCTGTAATCTCCATCTCAAAGGCTGTTTCCTGAAGAGCCCAGCTGCAATAGGTCTCTAATGTCTTCCATCTTTTAAACAAGTTTTAATATAAAAGATATGCAACAACAAAGCCATTATTTCTTTTATAAGACAAGAACTTAAGAAAACTTATTAAACCAAATATAAAATTGATATAATGCAACTCAGTACAATAATATTACCCCATTATTCTTTATCAGAAAGTTTCCACCACTGAACCTTCATCAATACTTAGTATTTTAGGAGTGGGAATACATAGACTATTGTGACAAATACCAATGCTTAGCAATGATAAATAGGATGTATTCAGTTTAGGACCATAATAGTCAGTTTTCAGAGATTTACACATTAATTGCTGAGAAATCACCTGAAACACCAACATGTAAATTTGGAATTGAATCAGCCTTTCCATTTTTATTTATTTTATTTATTTATTTTTTTTTTAATTTTTTTTTTTTAATGTTTTATTTCTAGGAGAGAGAGAGAGACAGCGTGAGCAGGGGAGGGTCAGAGAGAGAGGGAGTCACAGATTGAAACAGGCTCCAGGCTCTGAGCTGGCAGTCAGCACAGAGCCCGACTCGGGGCTCGAACCCACGAACCGCGAGATCATGACCTAAGTGAAAGTCGGACGCTTAACCGACTAAGCCACCCAGGCGCCCCAAGCCTTTCCATTTTTAAATAATATAATCTCAAATCTCAAAATCTATCTGTCTGGCCAATGTAGAAAGAGCGTTCTAGAAGTTGGACCCTCAATCTTGACATGTTTTATACCTTTTCTGGATGGAAAACTACCAATCTTTAATTACATCTCTAATCAATTTATTTAATATATTGCTATTTTGTTAAAAAATTCATGTGACGTTGGGGCGCCTGGGTGGCTTAGTCGGTTAAGCGTCCGACTTTCGCTTAGGTCATGATCTCTCAGTTCGTGGGTTCGAGCCCCGCGTCGGGCTCTGTGCTGACTGCCAGCTCAGAGCCTGGAGCCTGTTTCAGCCTGTGACTCCCTCTCTCTCTGACCCTCCCCTGCTCACGCTGTCTCTCTCTCTCTCTCCTAAAAATAAATAAAACATTAAAAAATTTAAAAAAAAATTCATGTGACATAAAAGAAATATTTACAGAATAAAAGAGTAATTGAATGCTTAATTACATTATCTCTAGAAAATATCATAACTCTAAGATATAATTTTAAAGTAAAAAAAAATTCCAAAATAAAGAATGCTGCATAAGTTTTAACCTACAAAGCTGACCCTATGAAGTCTCTCAGTTCAAGAAAAAGAAAACATTTCACTTCCAGTTAATCAGTAGATCACTGACAGTAAAATTGTTAATAATAACTTGAGCTCTAAAAACTTGGATTTCTTTATCTGCTAGACCAACCAATGATTTTCAAAATATGTGGTAAGAGAAGGTAAAAATACATTGGTCATGGCCAAATTCAATCCAGTATCTATAAACAAAAGAACACTGCTTTCGTCTGTTGTACATTGTAGGCTCTTGAAAATGTGTACCTCTAGAAGATGATCTTGGAAAGGCAAGAAGTAGTTTGTGTACCTTTGTCCCAAGTCTATTGCAGTGTACATATAGTTGAGTCGATCTGTGCTGATATTGTAAATTTCCATAAATCTATTCTCCTAGGTCAAAAACCTGTTTTAAAGATTTGAGAGTTACAATTAACATCTCTATAACAGTTGACCCTCTTGATTACATTAATCAGAGGTTTAGGTGGAGAGAAAGAAGAGACAACCTGAAGATGGGTTTTGTATACAGAAGCCCATTCCAAATTTTATTTGGAGAACTACAAGCTGTTATTCAATTTAATAAACACATTTAAAACTCCAATTTTCTCCTAATCTTTTAGTTCAACTTTTTAAAAGTTTATTTATTTATTTTGAGAGAGAGACAGAGACAGAGACAGAGACACAGAGACACAGAGAGACCCCAAGTCAGGGAGGGGCAGAGGGAGACGGAGAGAGAATCCTAAGCAGGCTCCATACTGTCAGCACAGAGCCTGACACAGGGCTCAATCTCACACCTATGAAATCATGACCTGAGTTGAAATCAAGAGTCAGTTGCTTAACCAACTGAGCCACCCAGGTGCCCCTCTTTTAGTTCAACTTTTAAAAGCTCAGAAAATTTTTAATTTCAGCAAATTTTAATATTGTATTTGTTATCATGCAGATTGTAATGAACATCTTGAGAAGGCTTTGGTTAATATCTGATTTAAGTTATGTCTATATATACACAAACATATATGTATATATCTTCTGGCATATTTTGAATGGTATTCAAATTTAGATATTCTTTTTTATTTTAAAACACTTTAATAACTCAATTAATAAACCAGATCTTCCAAAATACTAAAATTATTTCATCAATCTAAAAATTAAACATAAAAATGTAGTGAGGTTTCCATTTTCTTAAAAATTCTAGTTCTATAAAGAAACTAGTAAGACTTCAACTAAAATCATTAAATCATTTCTAAATAAACTACTCAATTATACATTTAAAAGTGAAGTTATTAGGCTTTACTTTAAATGCCAAGATTCTCCTAAGTATCAGAGTAAATAAGATGTCAGTCATACCCAAATTCTTTCCTAACAAAATATTTATACTATTATTTTCATTTCTTTTTGTAAATAGATTTTATGATGTTGTGGCAGGCTATATTCTCCAAAAAATGGTGATGGCAATATTTCTGGTCATACCATCAAGTGGCAGAATCTACTTCCTTACTTCTTAAACTTAGATTTTGCCATTGCCTCAAGAACTAGAATGCAGAGGATGTGATACTGCCACCATGTTTGTTATAAAGATGTCTGGGCCACATAGAGAGGCTGACAGCCCAAGCCCAGGCCCTGACCAAAAGCCATGTGAATGAGCAAGTCTTCAGATAATTTCAGCCTCCCAACCTTTAAATTATTGCAGCTGATGTTGAGTGGTACAGAAAAATGTTGTCTCCACTGAATCCTGCCCAAATGCCAATCTGTGACCAGAATGCAAGTTGTCATTATGTTAAACCACTAAATTTTGGGTAGGTTTGTTAAGCAGCAGTAGATAACTAATACATCTACTCAGAAACCTCCTTTAGTACTGTGGTACCCATTTCCCCAGCTTCTGGGAGTGGGGGCAGTTGATAGGTTGTCAGCAGAGACACTCTCCAGAAATTGCCTTTACCTAAAGAGATTTGCCACACAATGCCCTAGGTGACTTGCCTTCTTGTAGTCAGCTCACATCAAATGATTGGTTAATGTAGGAGTATCAACTAACATGACCTTGTCCTAAACATCATCAAGGTGGACGAGTTTGAATTGCTATCCCAGTTCCTGAGCTCTCCATGAGATCCTATAAGACCATCTATGGGGGCATCATACATTGACTCCTTTCTTTCCTCAGTGATGCTTTCTTCACTCTCCAAGAATGTTGATTCTGAGAGCACTTCCCAAGAGAATCCCTGTATACAAATCTCTATCTCATCTGTTTCCCTAGATTCCAATCTCAGATGCTTTTGCATATTTATTTAAAATCTTCCCAGAGTTAAAGGTGCATTCTCACTAGTGAAAACAACTATCTAAACTTTTGAGCGAGAGAATAACTGGATTCTTCTTGGCCATCTTGGTGTAACTACTAAACCCTATTTATTTTTACTGTGTCAATAATTTTATTACTCAATAGAGATGATCATGCAGTTCAAATTTTTTGATTCAGTATTCATAGAAGTCTGCAAAACCTATGCAGGTACGGCATTCAGGGTCCAGTCAGGAGACAGTAACCGTAGTGGTTATTTGAATTTAATAAAAATAATTGTTAACTGGTAGAAGGTAGATAAAGGGGGTAACAGACAAATATGTAGTAGATACCAGAAAGAAACCTCTAAATTGAGGGAATGTGGACGATAAAACAAAAATAAAAACAAAACCCAACAAACAAACAAACAAAAAATGAAGGATTAGGAAAGCACCGCCACCAAGGTTGAGATTCAGATCCCTGTCAACAGGGAGAACAAGGAAACTACTGGTGGCAAAGAAACTTCCCAGGAGCTGTAAATTAGGAACTAGTCTGTAGAAGTGGTCTGCATTGCAGGAGGGTGTGGCCAGGAAAGAGCTGCTCAGAAGTGACCCTTAAGAGGGAGATCATAAAGAAAGGGTGCAGCTGAATTGCTTCCATAGGAGGCTCCTAGGTTCTTGAATTGAATAATAAAGGAAGACCAGAACTGCCAAATGAGGGATCTCCCTTTGTTATAGCCTTGTAGTATTGGAGAGTGTCCTTTACTGACAATACCTAGCATTTTTGCCAGTTGGCAGAGTAAATATGTTAACAGGGTCCAGTTTCATTATCATAAAGCATGGGAAAGAGATAGATTTAGAGCTGAAAGAAAATAATTGATTACTGGCATACCAGTAATTGATTGGATTTTCTATTTCTTTTGATCTTTATACCTCCCTAACTAAAAGCTTAAAGACCTTTGAAGTTGACAGAATTCTTCATAATATTAAATTCTAGCATTATATAATGCCAAATGCATTTAAAATGCTATCTAATTGAATTTTGGTTAATTCATATGGCTTTTTATAACTGACTTTTGCACCTTATGAGACCAGTTTGTAGTTATGCTTCATAGTACAGTTTTTGTTACTTCAATTAACAACTAATTTATTTTAATGAAGTACATTAGAATGAGTAATACAGGAGTAAGAACCTTAGCCATGTCTTCATAATAGGAAAAAGAGGCATGCAGTTAGTTGCTCTGAAATAAGAACACAACATCAGGTAATAGAAGAAGCCAATGTTGAACTAGTGGCTGTATTATCTCATTGTCCCCTCAACAGCAGTAATTGATGATTCTTCCACAATGCAGTCTCTCAGCTGATCTCTATCTTTTCGTCTGCACCTACAAGTGTCCTATTTTTCACTTTTTGTAATGATTTTTCCAACTTTACAGTATATTCAAATTTACAATTTAACCTTTACTGTGGTTTCTTGTCCCTTCTAGCCTCTGCATGTTGCCTTTCCTTTGTAGGTCCTTTAGCTTCTGTTTTTTAACTAACATGTTGATGTTTCCCCATATCACTAGTTCAAATTACAAAGAAATAGACTTCTATTGGTTTGACCAATTAATAATATCTCATCTCGAAAGTGACTAAATTTCAAGCCACCCACTTCATAAGCCCCTGGTCATCTTATAGATTGGTTGTCATTGAGTTAATGGTCAAACCCTGAAATAATCAGCTATAATCAGTGGTGTGAGTTTATATAGTAGAGAATATGGTCACCAGCTCTAAGTTAGAAATCAAATAGAGTTGCTTTTCTCAGCAAAGTACTGTCCACATGAAAGAGGCACTTGAGTGGTGGAGCCCACCAGAGACTTTGAAAGGCCTTGACTAGCAAAACACTCAATCTAAGAATTCTGAATAAGGGAAGTTCTGCAAAGAAGTTCTAGTCAATGGTTCCCAACAGTAGTGTTTATTTCAGCACCATCACTTGTTTCTGTTGACTGTGCTGACCAACAATGATAGGGGCTCCCATGAGTTTCTCTTTTTGACAGTACCCTGTGTGCCTTGCCAATAGCTTGCAAGCCCCTATATATTCCATATAAAGAGTTCATAATTGCTCTCTCAGCATAACTCACAATGAGACACTGCTGAGGCACAGCTTTTTCAAGGTCATTTTTTATAGCCATCTAATACTGCAATTGGACATGAGACATTTCTCAGAATCGTCCTCGGTTCATAGTCCGCTTACTGTCACAAAGTACAATATGCTCTTTTAGTGGGAGGGTTTCATGATATGGATCTCCTCAACACAAATTATAAAGAATGAAAACTGCAGTGATGGAAGGAACATATTGGTTCAACGTACATCCTACTAATATGAATTTGGATTTGGCTTAAATTTTTACCTTTTCACAAACTATTTATAAAAAGAGGCAAATTACACAGAGGCTTGGAGTTTGAAGGGCCCCATTGGATTGAACAGTCAATACCTCTCATTTTGTAGATGGATATTTAAAAAGTCAGAAAAATTTGACAAAGAGGATTATTCTCTTTGTCAATAAATAAATCAAGATTAGAACCCATACTCCTTGAAGCTACACCTAGTCTTCTTTCCAGTTACCATGCTGCCCCCTAGTGTCATCCACACTCATAAGGTCTAGCGATTTCATTCTTAAGAGCAAATTTCAATTAAAGATCTATTTGCAAACAAAAAATGCATGAGCTAATTTAAAATGATCAAAAGGAAATCTTATATAAAACTCTATTTCTCAGTATTTTATCATTTATTAGTATTACTGTGCATACTTGAAAAAAAATGTTTTCCTTATCTTTTAAAATAATCTTCCTAAGATTAAATTAAGGGCCTCACAAGTAAATAACAAAGTTGTGTTTTGGGGTGGAGGTAAAGAGGAAGACTTACTTAAAAAAATAACATTATAATTAATACTCAATCTTTCTTAATATATCAATGTGTCCCTTTTCTGCGGTTATAGATAGGGTTAATTGGTGTCTTGAGGAATTTTGGGGGTCTATGAGAAAAATCACAAAATAAGATGAAGGGAGGAATAACTTTTATAATACTAAACAATGTGAGAAATAAGAGAATAGGTCACATTAAAGTATCATAGTTATCTTTACCTTATATTTCCATTTCTCCCCCTACTAGAAAATATTTATAAAGAGAATAAAACAAATCAATTAAAAACAAACAAATAAAAATATTGACATTATACATTTTAAGAAGAAAAAGAGCTAAAAAGTGTGTAACAGATATATCAGGGGGAAGACAGAAACAGAAGAGAAAATAGAGCAACTAATAAATGAGAGGAAGCAAAGAATTAATTATTACGCTAAGAAGGCTGATATATTGAGCTCATTTAAAATTGTCTTAAAAAAGAATGAAGAAGTAAAATTTAAATAAGGGGAAAGTAATGAAGACAATGAAAATTGCTAATAAAAATGTTGAGAAAGAAAATGTGGGATACATTGTAAAATAGAGAATAGTAACTCAAAGGATCTCAAGTAGATTATGGGATCCCTACAAAGAAAACATTGTGACCAAACACAAGCAAACATCTGAGCACTGTATTGGATGTCTTGAATTAACTGAAATTCTAAAAACATGTAAATCATACTTTAAAATATACATTATTCAAGAAAGATTTCACAAGAGATACACAGATCTCTATTGTCTTTATCCTCTTAGCTCTGTGATTCTTTCTGATCATCTTTCAAGAGATGTCTGGCATAAAATGGCATTTGACCAGTACTCTCCCAGACAACCCACTCCAGCCCTATACCTAAATGTCAGGAAGACCAGAAAACAATAAAAAGTCACAACATTGAGAACTAAGACTGATTAACACACTACTGCCAAAAATGTTGAGAAATATCTGTTTAGATTTCATGGCATAGCCACTTTATTAAATGGAGCCCATGTGTTTAAATGGTAGGAATACGTTTTGTACTTGATCATTGTCTAATCTTTGAATCATGAGCTGTACTAACTCAAAAGCTTTAGACACACTTTTAATTCTTTGTAAGAATGGTCACATAAGCATTATATGCCCCCGACCCCATTCCTATTTTTACACTTATGTAGAAATGATGAGTCTTGGGAAACCACAGAACAATAATGTTTGGGAAGAAACAGTAGAATTACAGTTAGAAGCATCTAGTTCCCTATAAGCAACATATTCTCGACAGATTCAGAAACTGAAAAAATCTTGGAACTCCTGGGTGGCTCAGTTGTATAGGCATCCAACTCTTGATATCAGCTCAGGTTATGATCTCACAATCATGATAAGCCCTTGTGTTGGGCTGAGTGTGGAGCCTGCTTGGGATCCTTTCTCTCCCTCGTTCTCTGCCCCTCCCCTGCTCATGTTCACTCTCTCTCTCTCACACACTCTCTCAATTTCTCTCACAATAACTAAATAAACATTAAACAAAAGAAACTAAAAAATCTTGGTATACTACATCCTGGGAGATGTACCTATTCATTTAAACCATTTGCTTTCAATTGCCAGAGGACCAAAAGTAGAAGAAGTAGAAGTAGAAGATTGCACTTCAGTACTGTGCAAGATGTCAATGCAGTGCAAATAATGAGGAATTTGGCTGAGAGCTTTGAAAATGAGTCTTTACTAATAAAAAAGAAATATGACCATTCTTCAAGAAAAACAATGATTGGAACCAAGACATCAATAGGAAACTAAGAGTGCATAAGCAGAATTAAAATGCATATTAATGATGCAAAAATTTTAAATTAGTTGATGAGAAGTACAACTTTGAAGAACTTTACTAAAATGCAGAAAACATGTATAGGGCTGGAAAAGACACTAGAGAAGATGACTGATATGGAGAACAGTCTCAGTACCATTTCTAGGAATTATATATACCCCAAAAAAGAAAACAGAGCAATTGGCACATTACCAACTAGAGAACCCATGTCTGCAAGTCTAAAATCTCTCCTCTAGGGAAACTCCATGCAATGGATACTGTGGCGAAGCTCACTAAAAACCCACTTCAACTCTTCTTTCTGCTTTCTTTGCTTTTGGTACTATAAAGAAAAATGTTTGGATTTCTATCTCTTCTTGAATCTGGATATGACCATGAGACTTAGTTTTAGCTACAAGGTACAAACAGAAGCCTAGGTGAGGGCTTACCTTACTGAATACAAAGGCAAAGGCAATATCTTAATTATTTTTATATTCCTAGTACCAGTAGAGGGCCTGGTTTATTAATTCAAATATACTACTCTGTGTAGTTATTTTTAATTTGTTGATTTTCTAGGAAATTCTTTACTTTATAGCTCTAAATCATGACTACTCTTCTTTGTTTTTTTGACGAGTTTCCAAGACATTTCAATGGGAAAAGAATTGTCTGGGTTTTTTTTTTTTTTACCCTAAATTATTTTATAAATTTAGTTTTAAAATTTTAATTTGGCAAATAAATTTAGCAAGTGAATTAGCTCAAACCTGTATCTTTCATGGATTTGAAAGTAAAGTGTTTTAATAGAATAAAAATTGTTAATATTGAACTGACAAATTGGATCTCTGGGTTTAAGGAATTTTCACAGAATTGATTACAATATAAGCAAGCAAGAATTACAAACTCAGCAGAACACTTGCAGTGAATACCTTTTTTTGTTGTTGTTGTTATTTCTATGAAGAAAAGGCTACACAATCAAAAACTACCACTCTTAGGAGTGAGGTCTTCAAGATGGTGATCAAGATGGCTCCTGAAATTAGTCTCCCTCACAGGAAAACCAGCTAGAAACTATCCATAGACAAGACAACACTGTGAAAATCCCAGAACCCAGGGATGAGACTGAAGCACTCTGCTGGATAACAGAGACCAAGAAGAACCATATTAGAAAGGTAAGAGAAGTGGTTTTACTTAGACCTCACTGTCCCTTCCCTAGGCCAGCAATGTCCAATCAAGAAGGTCCTTGGAACATACAGTATCTTCTGTGGTTAAAAGGGGACCAAAGGTGGATGTTATGCTTCCTTAGGGTTTTGGGAGGCTTCTAGGAAGGCTTATTCAGATATTACCTCATAGGGATCACCTGGGGAATCTGAGGAACTCAACAATTAGGGATCAGATTGAAATGGAGAAGGAGGACTGGCTTATAGCAATCACTCTTAAGATCTTGGCAGACCACACACCTGATTGGAGATCTGAGCCACAGTTCTGCTCATCTGCAGAGCTCAGTCAGTGGCCCTGAGAGCTCCATTAGCTGTTATGATGGATTTGGATGCCCAGCTAACAGGGCTATATCAACCATGGAGCACATCATTTGGCTTGTTCAGTGAAGGGGAACAAATTTGTACCTCCACTCAACTGCTGAGCATAGCCTCCAAACCCATCCCTTCATGAAATATGGCCATAGATATCTGGCACCATGGAACATATCCTATAGCCTGCCTAGGTAGGGAACCAGGCCAGCAGCCCTACCCAACTATTGAGCATAGTCTCTGGCCCCACTTAACTGAGGAGCCTGAAGTGCCCCTGAGCAAACCTAGAGGCCAGCCTACAATCCCACCAGCCTGAATGCGGAACACAGCCAGGAATCTCACCTAGGCAGGGACCCCATATAGTGACTTAGCCTGAATAACAAATGGATCAAAAAAAAAATCAAAATGGAAATAAGAGATTATCTTAAGAAAAATGAAAATGGAAGCAGAACATATCAAAACTTTGAAGATGTAGGTAGAAAAGAGAAGTTTGTAATATAAATACTTGAATCAAGAAAAAAGATCTCAAGTAAACAACCTAACTTTACACTTCAAGGAACTAAAAACAGAAAGAAAAAAAAAAGCCTCAAGTTAGTGGAAAGAAGGAAATAATAAAGATTAGAGCAGAAATAAATGAAATAGAGAATAGGAAAATGATAGAAAAGATTGTAAAACTAAGAGTTGATTATTTGAAAACATAAACAAAACTGAAAAAGTTTCAGATAGACTAGTCAAGAAAAAGGAGAGAAGACCCTCTCTTTTGAGGTCTAAATAAAATGGAAAATGAGCCATTACAATGGACACCACAGATATTCAAAGGACTATGTATGTACAGTATGTGCCAAAAAATTGGACAATCTAGAAGAAATAAATAAATTCCTAGAAATATAAAACCTACCAAAACTGAATCAGGAAGAAATAGAAAATCTGAACAGATCAATAATGAATAGACCAATACAGGAGATTGAATCGGTAAACTTCCCCCCCCCCCCAAAAAAGAAAAGCTCAGATCTAGATGGTTTTACTGGTGAACTCTCCAAACATTTAAAGAAGAATTAATGCCAATCCTGTCAAATGCTTCTAAAAAATTGAAGATGAAGGAACACTCCCAAATTCATTACGAAGCCATCATTATCCTGGTACCAAAGATAGATAAGGACACTATAAGAAAAGGACACTATAGACCAATATTCCTGATGAATATAAACACAAAAATTATCAACAAAACACTAACAGAACAAATTCAGCAGCACATTAAAAGTATATTACATGATGATTAAGTAGGACTCATCCCTAGGATGTAAAGGTGGTTCAAATGAGAAATCAATACATGTGACACATCACATTAACAGAATGGAAAATAAAAACCATATGATAATCTCAATAGATACGGAAAAAACATTGAACAACAGTTAAAATCTATGATAAAAGTCTCAAAACATTGGTAATAGAAGGAATATACCTCAACATATTAAAGGCCATGTACAGCAAAACCACAGTTAACATCATAATCAATGGTGAAAAATTAAAAGGCTTTTTCTCTAAGATTAGGAACAAGACAATGGCATCCATTCTCAGCATTCCTATACATCATAGTACTGTAAGTATTAATCAGAACAATAAGGCAAGAAAAAGAAATAAAAGACATCCAAATCAGAAGGGAAAAAATAAAATTATCCCTGTTTGCAGGTGAAATGATCTGATACATTTAAAAAAAAAACACTAAAGCTTTCACCAAAATGGTTAGAATTAATAAGCTAATTTAGTAAGCTGTGGGATACAAAATCAACATGGCAAAGTTCGGTTGTATTTCGATACACTTTCAACAAACCATCAGAAAAAGAAATAAAATATCCCATTTATAATAGCATCAAAACAATAAAATACTTAGGATAAAATTTCACCAAGGAGGTGAAAGATCTGTATACTACAAACTTTAAGACATTGATAAAAGAAACTGAGTAAGACACAAATAGAAAGATATCTTGTGTTCATGAATTGAAAGAATTAAATTAATTATTGTTAGAATGTCACACTACCCAAAGCCATTTATAGATTCAGTGCAATCCTTATCAAGATTCTAATAGCATTTTTCATGGAAATAGAAAAAAATCTAAAAAATCATATTAAAAGTAAAATTCCCAAGACCCCAAATATCCAAAGGAATCCTGAACAAGATGAACAAAACTAGATGCATCACACTTTTATTTATTTATTTTTTTAGACCCTGGAATCATGACCAGAGCTAAAATCAAGAGTCAGACACAACTGATGGAGACACACAGGTGCCCTTCACACTTCTTGACTTCAAACTATACTACAAAGCTAGAGCAATCAAACAGTATCATACTGGAATTAGAACAGAGACATAGACCAAGAGAACAGAACTGAGAGACCAGAAATAAACCCAGACATATACGACCAAGTAATATTTGACAAAGGAGCCAAGAATACTCAATGTGGAAAATATAGTGTCACTAATAAAAAGGTTCTGGGAAAAATGGATGTGCACGTACAAAGGAATGAAAATTGGTCCCTATCTTACATCATTTACAAAAAGTAACTTGAAATGGATTAAAAACTTAAATGTAAGACTTTAAACTATAAATCTTCTAGCAGAAAATATAAAGAAAAATCTTGACACTGATTTTGGCAATGATTTTTTTTTTGGATATGACACCAAAAGCTCAAGTAACAGAAGCAAAAATAAGTATGTGGAACTATATCAATCTATAAAGCTTATGAAAAGCAAAATAAATGATCAACAAAATGAAAGGCAACCTATGGAATGAGAAAAAATATTTTCAAATCACATATCTGATAAGGGGCTATTATCAAAAACATATAAGGAATCCATACTATTCAAAAGCAAAAAAGTTTTAAAAATCTGATTAAGAAATGGGCAAAGGACCTGAATAGACATTTTTTTTTTCAAAGACAATATTCAAATAGCCAACAGGTATACAAAAATGTGCTCCACATCACTAATTATCAGGGAAATGCAAATCAAAATCACAATGAGATATTACTCACACCTGTTAGAATATTTTTTGTCAAGAAGACAAGAGGTAAGTGTTGGCAAGAATGTGGAAAAAGGAACCTCTGTGCACTGTTGGTGGAAATGTAAATTGGTACAGACAATACAGAAAACAGTATGGAGTTTATTCAAAAAATTAAAAATAGAACTACCATATGATTAGCAGTTATACTTTTGGGTGTATATTTGAAGGAAATGAAATCACTGTCTCCAATATGTATCCAAACCCTCATGTTCATTGCAACATTGTTTATAATAGTCAGACATGGAAATACCTAAGTATCCATCTACAGATGAATAAATCAAGAGTATACATACACACTATATATATGAATATTATATAATATAATTTATGAAGATACATGAATATTATTCAGCCATAAAAAGAAGGAAATACTGCCATTTGTGTCATATGAATGGACCTTGCAGGCATTATTCTTAGTGAAATAAAACAGAGAAATACAAATATTATAGGATATTCCATATATGTGGAATCTTAAAAAAAAGAAAAACACCTGAATTCATAGAAACAGAGTAGGTTGGTGGTTACCAGGAGAAGGGAGTTTAATGGGAGAAATGGGCAAACATGGTCAAAGGGTACAAACTCCCAGTTATAAGATGAATAAATTCTGGGCAAGGTAATATACATCATGGTCACTATAGTTAACAATTCCCTATTGTGTACTTTAAAGTTTCCATGAGAGGGGCGCCTGGGTGGCTTAGTCGGTTAAACGTCCGACTTTCGTTTAGGTCATGATCGCGCGGTTCGTGGGTTCGAGCCCCGCGTCGGGCTCTGTGTTGACTGCCAGCTCGGAGCCTGGAGCCTGTTTCAGTCTGTGACTCTCTCTCTGACCCTCCCCTGCTCGCGCTGTCTCTCTCTCTTTCTCCTAGAAATAAATAAAACATTTAAAAAAAAAATAAAGTTTCCATGAGAGTAGATACGCAAAAAAAATGATAACCATATGAGGTGATAGATGTGTTTACTAAACTTATTGTGGTAATAATTTGTTAATATTTATGTATGGTATGTGAAATCGTTATGTTGTACACATTAATCTTACACCATGTTATATGTCAATGAAGTTGGAAAAAATAAAATAAATGGAAGCTTATGAAAATCATTACTCTCAAAATATTTTTGAAATAGAAAATGAGAAGTATTTTTTATAAATTATTAATTCTTAATTGAGTTAATCAATACCTTTAATGAAAATGTAAGTGAAATATAGTAGATAAAAAGGAGTTAAGGAGTTAGAGTGTCGAAAATTTTGGAATTCATCATTGAATTTATTTGTGTGTGAGGGTGTGTATTTATGAATGAGTTAGGAGTAGAGAGTAGAAAAGAGAAGTTTGAAGTAGAAAAACATGGGGAATGACATCTCTGGATTTATTGAGTCAGAGGATATTTCTGATTTTTCTCTAGATATTAGTCCTCATTCAAGTAATAAATGTTGAGGAAAATCAGATAATGAGACTGTTTCATAATGCCTATATATCAGAAAACTCTAGATTCATTATCTCCTTGTATGGCAGAACCATAGTTCTGGGAAACACTTGACCCACTCCTAATTTCACCCTTGTGTTTTGAAAGGAAATTGATATGGTCTCACAGACCTCATATCCCCAAAACAGAAATGAACACCTGATACAAGCTAGGCCAGTCAGAACCCTTCTTTGGATTATTTACTTTGAGCTATAGATAATGCTAATCAGTACTTTCTACATATGTGAGAACTGTAACTCTGCTGTGGCTCATTATGTTCCCAAACATCAGAGAGGATAAGGCCAACATAAAGAGAAAACCCAAAGACAATGATTGAATGATTGTACTGCACTTTCTTGGATTGGGTAATATAAAATATTCTAGTAACTTACTACTAAATTTCCCGTTGCACTTAAGTGTATTAAAATAGATCTCTTATATTTAAGAAAAAGAGCTTTGGTGAAGGCAATGTAATAGCGGAATGTGTGGTTGCAACAGACCAATTCCACTGCAGCAATGTAACAGTCGGTGAATGATTGGTGTGGTCAATTTAGACAGGAATAACCATCTAAACTGTGTGATCAGGGAGAGAAAAAAAACCCTAATAAATTTATTAATTTAATGGAAAAAAAGCCAAGATGATATTCTTTAGGGACAGTATTTCTCAATATACAGCCATCAGACACCTGACTCATAATCACTGAAAGTGACCACTAATGTGCACATTCCTGGGCTCCAGCCTAGACCCAAGATGTGGGAATCTCTGGAGAGCAAGAGGGTCCCCCTTAAACAGCACCCCAGGTGATTCTAGTGTGGGTTAGAGGTTAAGAATCAATGTCTTTGAGAAATAGTTGCCATTATTAGGATGCTGATAACTTTGAGAGGCAGTATATGCACCTTAGGGACCTGATTGTGTAGAGTGATGGAAAACAATATAGGAGAAAAATCCAGATAGTATTTTCTTAGTGCCATTGTGTTATAACATCTGGAAATGGGAAAAGTGCAGATAAAAGCATGAGACATTAAAAACTACATATAAATTAAAAAAGTAAATCAGAAGCTTTTTTTTATAAGGGGAAAATATTGATCTGGTTTTCTTACATATGATAACAAAGATGATTTCTACATTCATTGTTGCTGATATATAAATGTGTCATTGCAAATAGCCAACATATGCATGAGAAAAGAAAAACCTATTTGAATCAATGAATTAGTGGCCTGTGGTAAAACAATCACCCCAAATATCTGTTCAATTTCCTCTCAAACATACATAAAATTTGTTACTGAAAACGTGATTTCAGATTTCATTAAGATTGCCCATCTAATGCAACCAAATTTTCTCACCACAAAAAGACTCACAATTTTCTGACTTATACTGATTTGAAGGATCTTAAATCAGAAACCCAAATCAAGACAATTTTCAGAGGAAACCTATTTGCTTCAAGTAAATTTCAAGCCAAATGAATAAAAAAATCAAATGAAAAGTCATCATCACATGATAATTTCCTCAATGCAGTTCACTTTTGTATCTAGCCAGCAAGCATCTGTTTTTTACAAGAAATGCAGGAGTTAATGCCTCTGAGAAGAACAGCCACAATCTAACCATCTTGTCAAATCCATTCCCTGGAACCTCAGGGGTAGAGCCTTCCTCCCAGCTTTAGGGAGGCCACATCAGCCTTTCCTTCCATTCTTCAATCTTCCATTGTCAGACCGTGTTGGTAATTGGTTTTTAATTGGTTCATTTACCCGAATGATTTATACTGCCTCAGGTAGACAAGATTTAATGACACCCATTACAGTGCTTTAGATTATTTCACAAATAGATATGCTGTTGTCCTTCAAGATTGAAGATCCATGCATATGAGTATTATCATTCATAGATCTGTAATGTAGAAAAAGTCCAGGGCATGACTAACAAGGATAGAAATAATTCTTTATCAAGTGTAATCTACGGACCGGACGTTTTGCTAAGTGTTTTATGTGCATTATCTCATTTAACAGGCATTTTCCTAAGAGTAGAAATAAACAGAAACAATCAATGTCCAAAGACATTGCGTTTGTTTTGAACAGAGACTGTTGACAGCTGTTTCTCTTTACCTTCCAGGTGATCAATTCCTTTGTTCAAAATTAGTCACTTCACTTTGAGCAATAAGAATGTATTGGGCAAATCACTAGAGAGACTAGGTAAGAACTCTAGGTTCATTCTTGATTTTGGTACTAATTATGAGACTTTCATGCAGTTATACTTAACTTTGGGGTTTAGACCAGTTCTCCTGAAATTACTCTCGTAGTCCTGAAATAATGTGGCTCACTACATATTCCAATTTCTCATTTGATTAACTATATGGGGTGCTATCAAATCTCCTATAATAACCTATGCTTGTACTTCAATGTTCTCTTAAAATACAATTTCTTCCTAAACCATTTAAAAACATTCAACTCATCATTCAGTTACTTAGGAGTTATATGCTGTCACACAAATGCCACAGTCAGGTAAGGACACTTTCTCAGGAACTACATTGATCATGTGGCTAAAAGAGCAATCAAACAAAGCAAGTGCATAGGTATAGAGTTCTGAGGAAACTTAGGTATGTTCTAATAATAAATGGCCTGTTTTTTCTACTTCAGTATGTCATTTCTTTGAGGCAAATATGTTAAGGACACGGTAAAATGTTTACAAATGTTTTTCTATGATCAATTTACATATATACCCCATTACACATATGAACTAAGAGATGTATTGATATTTAGGAATAGATTCTAAAAATTTTTTAATGCTTTTTATTTATTTCTGAGAGAGAGAGACAGCATGAGCAGGGAAGGGTCAGAGAGAGAGGGAGATACAGAATCTAAAGCAGGCTCCAGGCTCTGAGCTAGCTATCAGCACAGAGCCTGACATGGGGATTAACCCCATGAACCATGAGATCATGACCTGAGCTGAAATCAGACACTTAACTGACTGAGCCACCCAGGCACCCCTATTTAGGGATAGATTCTAATGTTTATGTAAAGCAACAAGTTCAAAAGGACTCTTTTGATTGAGTTTGGATAAATTTAAAGAGAGACATTTTAGGGCTGGGGCTCTAATTATAAAAATTGGCACAGAAAACATGTAAAAAATAATTGGGCATGGCATAAACTGTATTTCTTTAACAAGACATATCTTTGACAAACCTAATATTTTCCCAAATGTATTTTTTCTTACCTTTACCTGCCAAATGACTGGGAATAACACAGGATTTTGAGTTTACCCAGACCAGGATTCAATCCCCCCGGATTTACTAAAACATTTCTTGTATCCCACCTCATCTCCAACCTCTTCCTCATCCCTAGCCACTATGGTATCACTCTAAATTTAGTAATTAAGACTTTGGGAAAATATACTGTCTATCACATATAACACTATTTACCACACATAGGCCTCAACTCTTCACAACTATCAATTCACTTAATTCTCAGAGAACTTTTATGAGATAGGTTTTATTATAACCCTTATTTCACAAATGAGGAAACTGAAGTATAGAAAAGCTAATACTTGCCCAAAGGTCACAGCAGTACTAAAAAGTAAAAGTGAGGTAGTTCAGAGTCAGAGTCTAAATCTGAGCACATTTCTATTCTCCATCATTTTCATTAACTAATATTCCCCAGATTCCACCCCTTTACCACCCCAGTTGCTGGGTTCTTCATACTTTAGATACTTCCACATCTGTCTTCCTCCCAGAAATTTCACAATTTTTGCTTTATGAAGCAGAGCAATTTAGCATTCTTGGCCCCTTTCTATAGAATCCTTCTCACACATGTCCTGAAGCTCATCTTTTACAAGCAAATAACAAAAGGGGAAAATTTTTTAAGGGCAAAAAATGTATCATCCTAGAAGATAGCAGACTCTGTAGGTAGCTATTTGTGAATTTAAATAACATCTTGTTTCTCTCCATTACCCTTATAATGACTTTGTGTGAGAAATATTATTATCATTATGCAACTTAGGAAACTGAGTCATAGAATGTAAATAACATTTTCAAGGTCACACAGCCATTAAGGGGCAGAAAAGGGAATCCTGCCAGAGTCTGTCGCTCACTGTAATGGTCATGCTTCACATCATAAACACACAATTCCTGTGCTCTTCTGGATGCTCTGTCCTGGGGCTTCTCCTCTACCAGAGCTCATGTGTTGATTGATTTAGATGGTCATAGGTCTGCACACCATACATGAATCATCACCACACTGCCAACAGATACTGCAAGGATGCCTATGCTACCCCTCTCAACAGCATGGCATTGTGTCGTTCAACTTCCTCCATTAGCTATATCATTGTCTTTCCCCAGATTAGGGGAAATGTATGTACAGTCATATTTTATTCTGAGAACAAATGGTGTCTTTGGCCAAAAATCTATGTATCTTAGAAAAAGACAAAACTCCTCAGTCTATAATTGTTATCACCTCACTGATAAAGGGAAGATAAAGTCAGAGAGTGCTATTTTCTCTCTGCTAAGTAAGGAAATAATAAATGCTTTCCAGACAAAGGAAGATGGAAAAATTGAGGCTATTAGAAAAGAAATTATTAGTGGATCAAAAATAGTTTAAGGGAATGTGAGTGTTCAGAACTTGACTGGAGAGCAAACTAATCAGCCAATGAAACTCTTTTGAGTTAATAATGAATGTCTCATCTCAACTTGAAACAAATCTGTCTGCTCTATTGGAAACATATAATATCAAAGGAGAGGAAAGCTGTCCCATAAAGGCATGGTAGCATTTGAGCATCAATTTGACAGGTAGTGTAATTTTCTTACTAAGGACCGTGAATATCATATTGAAGCCTACTACAGAAATACTACTCGAAATCTTCACATAAGTCATCTGAATAGGAAAAGTTTCAGTAGAAGTCAGGGGAGATATAGGAAAAATGGCTGAGGCTGATGAATTTCACTTATGACCAAAAAACCATGACCTTGACTTATTTCCATTTAATACTAATCTATTATCTCTAAACCAGGGACAAGTGAAACTGAAATCAGTCAGAAGCCAGAGTTATTTCTGCTCCAGATTTACTCTAAGTAGTGCTATGTCATCTGAACACATTTGTATGCAAGTGACAAGACTCAGAGAATGTTCTGTTCTGATATGTGCTTTTTCTACTATGTAAGTGCTAGGGAAAGATGTTAGTGACTTGAACCCCTGTGTTTCCAGCATACAGCACACGGCATGTGTGTAGAAGATGAGAAAAACATTTTATTAATTTTCTTTCCGTGTTATTTTGTATAATATATTCAGAAGTTCACTTTTTTTGCCCATATTGGAAAAAGTTTTGAGAAATGTCAAGCTTACATTTCACCTATTTCAAAATATGTTTTTCCCAAGGTATCCCAAAAGACTTTCACTGTGCAGAGTGTGGAAAAGCTTTGACTAGTTATGTATTTCCCTTTCAATATGATTTACCAGAATAGAGGAAAGATAACAGAAACTATGATGACACTCCAACTCTGCAGTGGCCACTAGATTCGGATTTGATTATAGCCATCATGCAGACAAACGTCTTTAAATATTTTCTGAATGGCCTCCAAATCCTGGGTAAAGCTGTATTCTGGCAGGACTAACATATGAGTGTATTATATGGAACTAAAAGCCATTGTTGACTTTCACATACGATTAGATAGACTTTGCAAGTATAGTACCTGTAGTATGGTAGCTATTAGAGGTCACAATAATTTTGCCTGAGAAAACTTGCTTTCATCCTGACTTTACTGTGCTACTCTTAATCTCCATAACAGCCATGTCAGTTAGCAACTACTAATTAGAGAAAAATGAGGTTTAGTGAAGTTATTGGGTTAACATTTGGAAATGGTACAACTAGTATATCAGTTTTTAAACTCTATGCTTTACCTAATAAATATACCTTATAGTTTCTTCAGTAGATGTTTGTTGAGGGGCACCTGGGTGGCTTAGCAGGTTAAGCTTCTGACTTTGGCTCAGGTCATGGTCTCACAGTTCATGAGTTCGAGGCTCATGTCGTGCTCAGAGCCTGGAGCCTGCTTCAGATTCTGTGTGTCCCTCTCTTTCTGCCCCTCCCCCACTCATGCTCTGTCTCTCAAAAATGAATAAACGTTAAAAAAAAGAATTAAAAAAATTTAAAAATGTTTGTTGAATTAGTGACTGACTCAATAAGCCAATGTAAGACATCAGGTAAATAATGTCCATTTGCCCATTTTCATACAGTTAACCATCAGGATAATATGCCCTAAAATACTCTTTAAAAGTGTAAGAGGTTTTAGCATTAATTTATCACTACATTTAAATAAATTTAATATCCTTTATTATGCCAAAATAGATAGACAACGTCCCAAATATTACTTTCTAAAAATCATCTGAAGTTTACTTATTGAACAACATATCCTGTTTCTTCAATCATAAAATTTCATATGTATAATTTTTAATATACTATGAAACTAAATGTAAAATAACCTAATTTAAAAATTAACACCAAGTAATGCAAAGGTTTTTGATTGCTGTTCTATGTGTCTGTTAAAGTTATTGTTATAAGGTTAATTTAAATTTTAATTATTCTGTTGTAAAACATGGTCATTAAAAATCCAAGTAATTACTAAAAACATTTTATGGGGATTACTTTTAACAAGAGAAATTCTATTAATATACTATGTAGTATCAAATGCATTTTTGATAATCATTTCATATTTTACCTAGTTATAAGCATATTCCATTTTTAGCTGCATTATGAAATGCTAATAAAAATACCATTAATTACTAATACATATTCATTGAAATTTAGTGACTTAAAGACCTATCTAGCTTCATATTTGTATTGTCCTTTGGGACACATATTCCAGACCTAACATCACATTCAACTGTAGATAGTGAGAATAAGACCATCTAGCTAGCCTAATGCTTTTGTGACAAAGTAAATTGAGGACCAGAAAGAACATTCATTCTTTGTCCAATATGACCATGCCAGGAGAATGACCAAGAGCCAAAATTCAGTCTTTAGACTCCTAACCCAGTATTTTTTCTCCTAGTAATGTCGATTTTCAATAATGAAATGATAGAACAATGATTTGATAAGGACAGTCCCACTCTACCTGAATAAGGGATCAATAGTCTTGTTTTCCTTTCTAAGGTTACTTACTAGTCTTTACTACGCTACTGCCACATATATATCTATAAATTTATTTGTTTAGTCAAATTTGCTTAAGCAATTAGTTTGACTAATTACATGACTAAGTGATTGATTAACAAAGTGGCTAGTAAATTCATATTAAAATAACTAATCCAAACAAACAGATTCACTGGTTGAGAAAATATTTTATCCTTCATTCTATTGATTTGGTGCAGATTCATCTTCTGAATGAAGCCACAGTAAGTTGTTAAGGATGTTATAATAAACTCAAGACAGGTTTTTCTTTACATGACATCAAATGACCACTTTGACTTAATTTTCATCTTTCTCCTAGAAACTCTGGCATCATGTTTCCAAAGAAGACAGTGTGTTCTGGATTTCCTTTGTTCACTTCTGGAAGTCATCATGAAGAAGGCAAGTTGGTAAACAATACCACCTGGGAACTCAGAGCTGGAGGAGACAGAGGGAAATTGGGGTAATAACTTACATGAAAAAATAAACAGACAAAGAGCAGATACAAAAAGCATGAGAGAAAAAGAAAAGAGAATTTAGTAAATGTGAAGCATTACCACTATATAATTTTAATAAAAATTTCACTTCCTTATGCTACTGCTCCAAACCTTAGAAATAATTTCAACAAGCAAAAGATAATTTTGACCCCATTTAAATGTTGATCTCTTCCTATCTGTGTTAAGGATGGCTATCATATGAAGCTGATGCCAAAACGAAGATATGTGTTACAGAAACTAAACACAGCTTCTAGCTAGTGGTTTACTACTGAAAAATGTCCAGAAATTCTTAGTAAGTGAGGAGTCAATTCTCCATGCTCCTGCAAAGGGCTGGAGCTCCCCCTTCTCCCCAACACACACACATTTATTTCAAATGCTCATTTCTCTGGAGATTATGTGACAAATGAGGTTGGGGTGGATGAGAAGTGATTTAGCCACCTCTAAAGATTATTTTCTCTGGTGCATCCAAATTGTCTAAAATAATTTTTTTCCTAGGAAATAGATTTGGGTTTATTTTATACAGAGGAGGAAATTCTGAAAAAAAAGAAAAGAAGAAAGAAGCACATGTCAAAAGATAAAATAGTGCAGCAGAAGGATTCATTGCCTAGGTAACTTTTTTCTTCTCTCATTTTACTTTGCGATAAGTTCTCAATGGACTGATTCATTTAAGCTATGATTTTTATTCATATTTTTAAGCTGTTGGGCCTGATGTTGAAATCTCCCTTGTCACCAGTTAGACTTACTAGTTTTAATGATTTGGGTTTTAAATGAAGGTCATTATATAATATCCTGCATTGCATGCAGATTATAAAGTTCCTGCCGGCTTTGCCTTTTAATTAAATTATTCTTTCAAGTGGAATATAGTAGTAGAAAAGTCCATCTTCTTTTTATATTGAAGAGACTCTATAGCCAAACTTTTCTGCTTTATTACTAATGAATATTTAAAATAATGTTCTTGAATAAACGTTGATTGGGTCTAAAAGAATTATTTGTTTAATAAATCTTTTTCTCCACCCAATTCAATTAGTGACATTCTGCAGATAATGTAATCCCATGGCTATCTACCTATCTATCTACCTACCTATCTATTTATCATCTTCCTCATCTATCGATAGATATATATGCTCCCAATCTTGTCCTTAATTTTCAGACATCTCCAGTACCCAGCAAAAGAAAAGAACCAAGAGAGATAAGACCTAATTGTGATTCTGTTGATTAACACTCCAGAAAAAGTGATTAACGGAAAGTCAGGAAAAAAAGGAAGGGACAAGTTTACCAGAAGGAGTATAATGATGGCAGAAACTCTGGGGAAAGGTCATTGCTCTTGGTAGGAAGATTGACACACTCCATCCAGCAGTTCAACTCTTTAAGATAGGTATCCACTATGAGGGGAGAAGGGGTGAAAGTCAGTGATTCTAGTTGGAAGGAGAGCCTAAAACTCAACATCTGGAGCAGAATCTTCCAGTCAGTGTATTAAGACATGGAAAGCCAATAGTGACAGTCAATTTGACAGGAGCATACAGTATTTCTGTGCCAAGGCAACAATGTCACCAACCCAGATAAGTTCATAACTGTTGGGATCACCTCATTCCACTGAGAGACCAAGAAGCCATGTAGGAGATAAAGGAAACTGACAATTCTTGGATTAAAAAGTGAACACAAAAAGCCAAACAAAGAATCATGATACCAGGTTAATCATCCAGGAAGTTAGATTTCAGCGCCAAGGAGTTAAAAATCATCCTGAATAGACCTATTGTCTTAGAAAAGTTGAAGGAAACCTAAAAAGAGAGTTAGAAAAGTGAATTTTGGGGAGAAAGTAGGTAGAGAAGGGAAAGTCAGTCTTTTTCTTATCTATTGCTACCTTGAACTATGTCATAAGTCTTGACCAGAAATGGCAGTAGATGACATCTGAATGCTTTTACAATCTTCCATTTCTGAAGGTTATTGCTGTACACTCTTTAAATGATCTCTGCTATCTGGAATTATAAGCAGTTGTTGGGTGGCACCCATAAGTCAGTGTGGCCTGGTCAGACTATCAACATGCAACATCACTGCAACTTTAACACTATCTGCTTAACCTAGGCTTGACAATCTGAGCTTCAGTCCAGAAACTGGCTACCTCTGTATCCACTTGATGACTAATGATGCAGGGCCCCTTGTTTATTTGCTTTCTCTGTAATTTGATCCTATTTTTTGGTGCCTCTTTCTAGGTCTGATATAGAACTAATTGTTGGCAGATGTGGCAAGTATTTTGAGCCAAGATATAGTATTTGTTTGCACTGTCTGAGTTTTCAGCCTTAACCAATGTCAGGTCATTGCAGCTGGTTTCTATCAAGGCTCTGTATACCATAGACCATCCACCTGACAAAACAAGATTTGCTCATGTGGCCTTCGTTCAAAAGCCTTTAACATGGGAGTTCCACCAAAGTAATAGGAAAATTTTGATGGAAAGTCCTAATCAAATTAATGAATGGCTTAATTTAATTTTTATTTACATGTAAATGACTTTTATAGTATACAGGAAATATATATTCTTTAAAAACAAATTCATTAAAATTTATGGTTTAGCTCATCATGAACTTTAATTTCAGACTTAAAAATTATGTTAAATCCTTATCCTCTATACAGACATTACTCATGAAAACAAAGCTTACCAACAACTTTTTAGACTTAGTGAAAAAGAGTGATCTCACAGTCAAAACTACAGTAAACAGCATGAGTTGGACCCAGCACACTAATTTTGCATTAACATTCCTTTCTTTACTGAGAGGCCTTCACTTTCACTTTACATGCCAGAATCAGTATGGTGAATTATTTTCATGACCTTCCTCGTTGTTTTAAATAAATAAAAGATTAGCATTTCAGCCACCCTGTTTACATTAAACTACAAATTCCATAAGCCACAGTAGTGTTTGTGTTTTCAACGTTCATGCATTTTTTTATGAGTGCATGAGTTCATTTGATTTGTTTCAACTACCCTAAATATTTTAAGAGTACTGCACTGTGAAGAAGTATTTATTTGAAGTAGCTGTGGATAATTTGCAAACTATGATAATACAGTGGTCTTTATTAATGAAACAGAAAGGCTTTATTCTGTAGTCTTCCTGAAACTGAAGGAAATAAAATCTCAGTGACCTAAGTTTTATTAAAATGATTTTACTTTTGGATTATATCTACTCCTTGGGTTGTAATACATCTGAAATAATGTGATCCAAGGGCAGTTTTACCTGTTTTCATGCTATCTGTGCAGTTACAAAATAAGTGCTGAATCTGAAAGCCTTACTAAACAATACACAAAAGAGGTATGTGGTTAGATTAGCACAAAGCAAAAGGAACTTCATCTTCAGTTTTGGAAAATGTTGAAAATAAATTTATTTGGGAAAGTTTAATATATTTTGAGATACCAAGCATAAGGTATTCATGCAATAAGGCAACTCCCCACTTTGCTATTAAGAAATCCAACTATGGGGCGCCTGGGTGGCTTAATCGGTTAAGCGTCTGACTTTCGCTTAGGTCATGATCTCGCGGTTCGTGGGTTCGAGCCCCGCATCGGGCTCTGTGCTGACTGCCAGCTCAGAGCCTGGAGCCTGTTTCAGAGTCTGTGTCTCCCTCTCTCTCTGATCCTCCCCTGCTCACGCTGTCTCTCTCTCTCCTAGAAATAAGTAAAAAATATTAAAAAAAAAAAAAAAAAGGAAATCCAACTAAAGATTTTTTTCCTATAAATTTGAATAATACTTACAGATGCAGATGAGGTAGGCAAATATCTATTTAATATATTAAAATAATTACTTATATATAGTTAAAATTTACATAAAAGAATGGAATAATTGTGAATATTGCTATATTCCACTCTAATTTCATTGTTTTTTCAATTCTTCATATACATCTTTGACCTCAGACTCCTGGTCATCACTAGAAAAAGTTTTAAACTTTTAAAACAAATTTTTCCAAAGAATATAATTTTTATATTATAATTGTAATATAATTACAAACCTACAATTGTTTGTGATATAGCACTTTTTAAAAAATGTTTTTATTTATTTTTGAGAGACAGATAGAGACAGCATGAGCAGGGGATGGCTAGAGAGAGAGGGAGACACAGAATCCAAAGACAGGCTCCAGGCTCTGAGCTAGCTGTCAGCACAGAGCCTGACACAGGGCTTGAACCCACAAACCATGAGATCATGACCTGAACTGAAGTTGGACGCCCAATCGACTGAGCCATCCAGGCACCCCAGCACTTTTTAAATTCTTACGTGAACTGTCCCTGGAAAGTATATTCCAAAAGACAAGAAGCCCCTGAGTTAACATTAGGACATAATCTTCATTGTTGTTTTGGTCTCCAAATAATAAAGTACAATGTTATTTTTAACCAAATCCAAGATTTATTAAGAAATAAAACTCTTAAACTTCTGTTTCTTCTTTTGTAACAATCCTATCAGTTAACACCTAAGGTCATGCAAAGCTAGCAGTGATCCTAAAATTAATAAAGTGACTTGCCAAACAGAACATTGATGTTCAAAATAAGATACCTGGGAAAGAGCCTATAATGTGAGATTTTGTAAGTGCTCAAATGTAAATTAATTATCTCCCTTTAAAAGATAATGGAGGGGAGTGTGTGAGAATCTCTTCTTATATTCAGGCATGCACAGTGCATTCTGCCTCCAAATCATTTAATTATCCAAGTATTATTTTAGCTTCCTTATTACTGTCAAGATGAGTTACTTCAAATTGTTTAAATAAATATCAATGTATTAAATAGGCAATACTTATATTCATTATTCAGAAGGTATTAAAGACTTCTGGTGAAAAGCCTCCCTCTTATCCCAGCTGCCTCTTATCCAGCTTCATGTCCTAAAAGTAGCCAAGGTTATCAATGTTCCCGTTACTTTATGCATACATGAACCAATATGTACATATGCTATTTTCTATCCTTTTAAATAATAATTGTCACAGTTTGTGCATATTAGTCTATACTTTACTCTTTTTTTTACCCCACATTATATTTTGGAAATAATTCCATTTAATAGACTGTTTCTAAAATTTTGTTCTTACGAACTATACTGATATCAAAAATAAGGGACAACAATCTTTTACATATGTCATTTTGCAGAGAAGTGTGTATACCTACAGTAGATATTCTTAAAGGTAGAAATCCTGAGTCATAAGGTAAGAACATTTAAAAATTTGATAGAAATTACTGTAATGCCTTCCCAATAAAGATTTTTCCCAATAAACATTCCCGTCAACAATTTTAGTGCATTTCACCTCTCCATAGTAGTTAATTTTTAAAGGATTAAATGATAGCCACTACCTTATTAATAATATTAAATATAGGTGAATCACAGAGGTGAAATTGGACTAAAGTAACCAGAAAAAAACCAGTACTTCTCTGAATATTTAATAGTAAAAACAATAGCTATAAATTATAAAACAGTCTAAGATGGTCAAGGGGTGCAATGAGTGTTGGCCAATAGCTTTTTAGTTAAATGAAATACATGTAGAGAGAAATAATACTTTGAAAATATGAGTCAGAAACTGGCTGAAGTATTAGAGGTAGATAGCCAACACTATCCAGACTTCAAATCTTACTTAATCATTCAGTACGATTTTAGAATTTTCAAGTAGGTGACAACATGTTTTATCATTTATATAATTTCTCAAGGGCTTATCAAAGCAACATTTAAGTGACCGAAGATTCAAGTTTGGCTAATATAAGGAAAAAACTGGAAACAACATTAATCAGAAGACTCTTTATAATGTCAGTTTTACTGTTACAATTCCTGTTGCTGAAGGTAACCCATTTGAATTTCTACAAGTGTTTTGGTTTCTCTTAATGCAGTTTAACAGCACAGCTTATGTTTTATTATATACTGATACCTACAATCAAGTGATAGAAACTTACACAGATACTTACTGTTTCTTCCCCACCAAGGAAAATATAAGTTCTAAACAATTAAGTTCTAAACAATTCATTTTAAAATAATTCTTCTGTTGTGAATATTTCTTCAGCTCCACATGGAACAATAATATTTATAGGCATATCTATTAATATTTGTTGATTCAATGAATAAATTTAAATTAGCACTTGGTTGGTTAAGTCTGTCATTACACACAAATTGTTTGGAAGAGTTTACTCTACGATGTTTCTCTAGTCAAAATGGTCTATATTTATGCAAAAAACATAGTAAAGGGAGTAACTATTCTGTTTACATGTTGAATAAATAATTAATTGACTTATCATTCCTGTTACAGTTAGTCTAATAAACATATTATTTTCAAAACATGTACATTTTGAAGTCAGATCTTTTTCTCATTATAGTAGTAATAGTCACTGCAGATGCTTTAAGAAACACAGACGTGAACAAAGAAAGTGTAAATCCCATGCAACCCTACTCAAAACAAGCATCATCGAGCAGTCCATGAGTATCATGGTATATATCTCTAGTCTTCCACTTTCTGAAGCTCATACTGCACCTTTTCTCTGTCAGGTACTCACTCTTAACTGTGCAGCTCCTTCCCACTACTAAGAGGGATCTGAACTTGTGTCCAGAACATCTAAGTGGGCTGCAGGATTCATTCTTCCTTCTGGTCCAGTACCAGTGGTGGCTGGACCTCCTGACCTTGTCCCTGGTTCTGAGTCTATTCCAATCATCTGCTGGAGCTATAGATTCTTTAGCTGGGCCTCAGGCCCTTGCCAGTTTCCTAAGTTCTGGGTCTGGACCCCAACTTTAAAATCTATCACATAACCTTGCATGGGCTTTCGTTGTATGACTGGTTCATTCACCTATAGTTGAGACTTCTTGCTATTGCCTAGAAATCACATGCCATGTGTTCTTGGGTTGCCAAGACTCTTTGATGTCAGCCTACTTTGAACTTGAACTTTTCTGCATTTAATTTTGAATTGTGATTTGAACTTTCCCAACCTTTTCTGTCTGTTGGATTTCTCCCAATGCCTCGTCTTAAGAGCCTCAGGCAACTCCCAATAGAAGCTTTTAAGATGCCTGTTGACCATGGCAGCAAAAAGTACAAGTGAGCACCATGGTCCTTGCCTAGATATTCACAGCTGTGGCCCATAGACTCCCACATTGATCAGGCATGGGATCTATCCTAGCAACTAAATATGCCTATATGCATCCCAGTTAATCTTTTTATTCTAATGCTGGAAGCTAAAACTCCAGTTTGGGGAGGGTTTCTATTTGGTGAGAATGTCCCATGTTCTAGAGCTATACCTCAAGGTACAATTCCAGAGTTTGAGAATTGAGCCCCCAGGGAAGTTCCTGGTATGCAGACGAAGTGGAATGCATTCGGGACATAGTAGCATAAAACTACTGGACTAAAGAATACATAATCAGGGACCTCTGTAAGATCAGAGGAAACAAATTCTAGAGGACAGTTAAGGGGCTGCTAAAGGAATTCCTCAACCATTTTGCTAAAGATGCCAATGCCATTAGCCAAAAAGCCACTGTTAGCAAAGTTAGCCCATTGGGAACTGTCTTAGCCTTTGCTCTAAGCTTGATCCTTAACCTTTATTCTCTTCTTCTTCTTAGGTAGCATCCTCAGTCAAACCAATATCACTGTTTTCTTTGTTCTATTCCTGATTTTCCATTTTATCTCATTTAGATAAATTCTGTTTATTCATTTTTCTTTTGTGAGTGGCCTATTCCTAGGCATACATAGTTAATAATGCATTTTCTACCCCTGGTTGCCTGGCTAAGTCAACCTAACCTACTGCTTCTGATTGTGTAAATGTAACACTTAACAGTAAACTTTGACTATACCCCTCATATCAACTCTGACTTTGCCAAAACTTTCTGGGCATTCATGACAGTAGGGGTGTATTAATAATCCTGACTGTCTAGAGGCGCCTGGGTGGCTCAGTTAGTTGAGCTTCCAACTTCGGCTCAGGTCATGATCTCGTGGTTCGTGGGTTCAAGCCCGCGTCAGGCTCTATGCTGTTTCAGTTTCTGTATCTCCCTCTCTCTCTGACCCTCCCCTGCTCACGCTGTCTCTCTCTCTCTCTCTCTCTCTCAGAAATAAATAAAAAACATTTTTAAAAATCCTGACTGTCTAGATACCAGGGACTAGGTCAGGAGGTCCAGCTACCACTGGTCCTGCACCAGAAGGAAAGATGCAGCCCTCATCATGTTGTGGACACAGGATGCAGCCTGTTAGATGTTCTATACACAAGTTCAGATCCCTCTCACAAGTAGGAAGGAGCTACAAGGTTCAGAGTGGATACTTGGAGATAGTGTAACCTACTGATGACACTAAGCCTACTAGAGGGAAAACAAAATTCTGTCAAAAGTCTTAAGTTTTTTAAGCCAGCACTGTGTTCAGATGATTCCTTAGCTGAAGTTTTTTCCAAATTAATAATTCTCTTAGTCTAATATATTATTTTAATGCAGCAGAAATCATACTGTCAGGATATAACATAGTTACATGAGACTAAGTTCTACAGAAGAATAAAATATTTTGATTGTTTCTTATAAATATGTAGAGAAGGTAGGGCTTAGTTTTTAAAAACAAAATGTAGAGTTGTTTTTATAGCAATTGATAGAAAGTAAGAATTCTCAACCCTTTTCTTTCTTCTTCTCTTTGATGAAATTCTGCTGGGTTAGAAGTTCCACTATGAATAAGAAGACATTCTGAGCATTTGGAGGACTGACCTACTAGATAATTTTTTCCTTTGCTATTTGGTCCAGGGTCCATAAAAAATTGATGTTCTCTTCCCAGGTAACATGCTTATTTTTATCTACATGAAATTCATTGATTTCCTTCCAGTTTGGTGTTAGCCTCTTCATTCCACTATCATTTCCGATGTAACGAATGATATTTTCATAGGCATGGCTAGTAATCAATATAGACAAGCTCTGCTCATTGATCTGAGAAACACCTTTGATCTGAAAAATCACCAATTATGGCTATTTAAAGTAGATTCAATTGGATTAGGTGGAACAAAAAAGAACTTGTATCTACAGTATTCTTCAATACTTTTAAAACATAGAAAGACACAGGCCTCTTAAAGAATAAGGGTTAATTTTCATTCTTTCAATTTTAAATGAGGATTTTCCTGCACATTCTACTTTATTTCTGAATTTTTTATAGCTGTGTAATGTGATACTTTTATAAGGGACATCCCAGGTACAAGGTAATTGACGATTTGCAGCGAGTTTCTGACAACCTTCAAGTCCTAATTAATAAAAATAGATTCAGCTTAAATATTGATATGCTAAGCATTAGTCTTATTTTAACTGAAAAAGGTGGACTCCTCCTGGCCCCAGCAAATTAAGTCTTTAATGGTATGCAGGCTACCTGGTTGATTGATCTATTACATTTTCGAGTGGAATTTCAAGTTACTATTATTTTCAGGCTATGACCAAATTTGAATTAGAAATGAGAATGTGGATTGTTTCTTGCCTACATGAGACTACTTTTTTTCCAGAATACAATCCATATCGTTTAATGTCCATGGTCTATACTGCTTCTGAAGAACATGAATCATGAAATAAACTGAAGGGAAAAAGGCAGAGAGCCCAGCTGCGTGATTCCCTCTTTCTCTATGTCCAGGATTCCTGAATTCTGGCAGAAGATCTATACTCCTAAAAGCTGTTTAATTGGTTTTAGGGACAGGTTATGGAATAGCAAGATCTGGATTCAGATCCCAGCTCAACTCAATTTGTTACCTATGTTACTTGAGTTATAATTTCTTTTTCTCTAGCTTACTTGTGCATAATAATAGTACCTATCTCATAGTTTGGGAAGCTTTAAGAAACTAATACCTAACAACAACACTTAATACTTATAATTCTTACTTATTCACCAATTATGTGATGAAGAATTTCTAAACACTTTAAATTATTTAGTCCTTGTAACAATCCTCTGAGTTACAGACTCTTTTTTCTTCCCATTTTATAGATAAGGAAATAACCATAGACAGTTTAAAGTTATCTGCCAAAAGTCATAAGCTAGTAAACTGTCAAATGAGAACTGAAATACAAATCGTCTCCTTTCAGAGCTTTCCCTCCTAATCATTAAAATATGCAAAAGGTTTAGCATAGGAAGTAACACACAGTAAGTTCTTAATAAATGTAAATTTATTTAACAATTGTAAATAATAAATTCCCCAAATTCCAGTACTATTCTAACTTTTAGATTTAAAGAAAAAGAACATCATACCTAGCCTTGAAACAGTAGCTTATTTCTAGGAGTCAAGAGCCCTACAGAGAAGTCCAAAGGCTTTGCTCCTCTCAGTGCTTACTGTGGGCTAATTCATAAGGTAGGTACTTTGCTCCTACCCATCTCTGTCAGCATCTACCTCTTCCTTACAGGCTTCTTTCTCCCCTAAATATCTACTTTCTGTCCAATTTTTGCCCTTGGCTAGAGATCAGATAATTTTTGATAAAGTTTTAGTTGTCTCTTTATTTTTGTCTCCAGCTGAATTTATTCTCCTTTTTTGGGAAATGTTGACCAAATGTTCCCTTGAGACATCTCCTCTCACCCTGTCAGCTTCTGGGCTTCTCACATTGGATTGATTACCCCCAGGCTGGAGGAGGGACCAAGTGACTTGTCAGAGTAGACACAGTACTTGCACCAATGAGAGGCTTGGGGATGCTTCTGTGAGCTAATCATAGCCAGTGAGACTTTGTTGGGACTTCTGGAAACAAATTTGTTTTTCAATTTTCTTGTCCTTGAAGTTGTGAGGATATAAAATTTGGAACTGCCATGCCGTGTGTAACCATCAGAGAGGTGGTTTCCTGACACTGGAGTCTGCACAGAAGTAGAGATAGATAAACTGGGTCCTAGTGGCATCATTCAAGCCCCTGCCACAAGCTGTGATTAGAGTCAGTTTTCCTACAGACATTTTCATTATGTGACCCTGTATGTTTTCCTTTGGCTTAAGCCAGTTGGGTTAAGCTTTCTTTCACTTACAGCTGAAGGAGTCTTAATGGAGACAGTTTCTTTATGCTTTTATAGAATGTTCTTTAAGACTCAAAAGGATGAAGTCATAATATTGGTATATAAGTAGTGGGCTTGATAGATTTGAGGGGATACATGTTGAGGTCTTATAGGATAATTGTGTAGGTAGCAATAATAGATAGTATAATTATTGGTCTCTTTTCTCCATCTTCCTTTTGGTCAGAGCCATTTTCAATAATTCCTTCATATCAATAAATAGTCCTAGAGGCTCCACAGGCTGATTGTCATTGTTCCCCTGGGGTACAAACGGTAGTAAAAAGCCCAATTTTGACCTCGGAGATTTTACATCTTGCTCACTCCCAGAGCTGACACTTTTAAGTGAATATCTTTCAAGTATATCAAATGTCTTTCTTGATGCTACAGGTGACCCATTATCTAGAAAACTTCATGCCTTTAATCCCAGATGGTATTCTTCCTGGCCATATCTTCTGGGCCTGGAATATGGATAATTTAGAAATTCTATAGCTGTTTTAGAACACATAAGGGCAGATGCAGAAAGACAATTAAAAAAATAAGTGAAGACCAAAAGCTAATTTACAGAGGACTGCATAGGGAAGAGGTAGGAAGAATCTAGGTTCTTACTGACAGCACTGGGCTCATAAATTATCAAACTAGAACTGCTCAGCCACTGGACTTTTGAATTCAAGGCTACAGTAGACTTTTGTCTTCCTTTTTGACTGTGCAACATTTGAATCCCCTTTCTATGCTAGGACATCCTTCTCATCAGATACAGCCAGCCCTACATTGTAACAATCAAGTTGCCAGATGCTGTTTCCCATTTTCCCTTGCAGTTCAGACATGGATCCAAAGCTACCATTGCCCTAGATTGTAATAAGACCCAGTGACATGAAGGGGCATGAACCATGAGGAGGTACTTCAACTGAGGGCAGTGGAGCTAGCAGGGGACATATCTACTTTACAGAGGCCACTGGGTTAGCCTTGGTAGTGCCCATGGTGAAAGCTGGACTACCCATGCCACGTGGTGATGACAACGGTGTCTTCATGGACAGGTTTTGCAAGATGATTTCAGTTTTGTTCTTGGCAACATAACCACCACATCTATTTCTCTGATTATCCCAGGGGTTTTGAGAGCTAAAAAAAAATCTCTTAAATAAGCTACCATTGATTTCCTTCACCTACAACTAGGAACCTTCTGTGATACAGAGAGAAAATACATTTTAGTTTTTTTTTTTTAATTTATTGTTAAGAGTTTGGCTTGTTGTTTTTGCAGCTAAATAAAATTTCCAAATTTATCAATATCTCAACAAATATGAATCTCTAATATCTGAAAGGCATGTGCTGTTGCAGTTACCAAGAATTGGAGACAGCATCCCCAATCAAGAAACAGACGTTCCAGTTTGGATAGCAAAAATAAATAGATAAATAGAGTGACTGCTAATTTCTCCACACAGATGGTCACAGGGTTTACTTACATGATGGTATCTGAGGTAGAAATCCTAATATATTTCTTGATCCAGTGGAAGAATTATTTATTACCGCCTTCTTTCAAAGTCTTATCTAAGACTAAATGCTCCTGGTTATAACATGTCTTTAATGAGTTCTTTTATTTTATTCTCATTTTGAGACACTGCACTCCCTGACTTAACCTGGGGCTAAAACTGAGTATCAAAATCCCACTGTGGTTTCTGGTTCATCAGAAAAACACTCAGCTCCCCGAAAAGGAACTCCCTTATTTCTCTATGTTTATAACAGAGAAGTGAGTGAATTCAGGATAAGTAGTTCTTTCTGGTTTCTCTTTATTACGAAAATGCAGAGCTGAGGTTTGACAATTATATTGTACAGCTGATGCAACACTAGAGGCCCTTGGACCTTGGACTTAACATTGCAGTGAAAACAACACTTGTGTGCTTTCTTCACTATCAATCACACTGTTCTTCCTCCTGAGCCTCACTATTCAAGTTCAGACTCTTCTTCCTCTCCTGACATAGAGGTGCTCTGTTGGTCTTATCTTACTCCTTTTGTATATTGTAACTCCTGTGGCTTAAAAGTCATGTGTTATGGTCACCTTTCAACATCATGTCCAGGGACTTTCATCTGGAATTTTCTGACAAAAGATGCCACTAGATAATTCAGTTAACTTTTCTCTCCTATATTGGATTCAGCTCATTGTTTGTGATATAAACAATGATCTAGAATACATTTCTCCAAATTCAGAACTCTACATTTCTTGCAAATGGGGTGCTCCTTTGAAATTGGTAGGGGCTATACATCTGTAAAAGAAATAGTACTTGGGACCACCTTGTCCCTCTTGTTTCACTCTATGGATTGTTGCAATTTCAGAAATTTTACTTATAGTTATAAATCAGAATGGTTATTCATCTTCACAGGAGAACTACAATTTCTTGCCAGATGTTTGTTATAGTTATTTATATGCTACTACTAATTATTACTATTGTTAAAAAAGGGGTTTAGAATTTCCTTTCATTGTCACTTTTTTTCTGGGATAAGTTCTTTTATTATTTATTACCTTGGAAAAAGCCAGAAAGTATGGTAAATACAGTAATGTGAAATGAAGAAAAGATCCTGCTTTCTTTTAGAGTTACATTGATTTAAAATGCATCATTGACAATATCACCATCATTCAAAGTACTGTACTTTATGCAGGTGGCAGTTATTTGCAAATGCAGATTTCATCAGAGAGGGCTGCTTTTTTTTCCTTTCTGTCCCACAAAACTCATCTGTTCCATTAAAAGAATGAATTAGAAAAATTATGAAAAACAGCCTGAAGCTGTCTCTATTGTTCTTTAACATACAGTACTTCTATTGAAGATTTCAAATGGAATTTATTCATATGTCAGATTATGGGATTGGACTATCCTCATTTTCAAAAGTTATATATTCTTCATTACTCTTCTGCCCATGTTGCTGAGGCTGTATTAGATGGTATCTGATGAAAGCAGCTCTAATTTATAACCTTTGTTTTCTTTTTCATATTAAGGCTATTTTCAGGATGAACTACTATATTCATCCTAGGCCACATCTTTTATGGTTAAAAAAGGATTTTTTTCTTTTCCTTTGCATTGTTTATTCATGTAAATTTAATAAAAATAAGGCATAGGCACGAGTTTCTTGAAATCAAACAGAATGTCAGAAAGCAAACTTTATAAAACATTTCTTTTGATTTTGGAAAATTCATTTATAAGAGTTTAAATATATAATTTATACATATAAGCAACACACAGGTATAACAATAAAGATACAGGAATTATATACCACAAACTAACTTTAGAGAATTGAGAGACAATGCACCTTATTTCACATTTTAATTCAAAAGATAAAAGAGATCATTTCATTACATGAAAATGGTGTTGTCTAGTATGGGGATTGGCAAACTAAAGTCCACTGGCTTGTTAGCTGTTTTTGTAAATGCAGTTATATTAGAACCCAGTCATGCTCATTCATCTATGCATCGTCTATGGCTGTGTTCCCCTACAATGACAGAATTGATGAGTTGCAATAGAGACCATAAGGTATGTAAACCCTAAGATATTTACTGTCTGGCCTTTTAAGGAAAAACTTTGCTGATCTCTGATCTATAATATACTGGTAAACCAATTTTCCCCCAATTTAGAGGTTGAATCTGGTTGCTGTCACTTTTCTAAAGGTTAATTATAGATATATTTTATCAGATAACAAGGCATGCAACTCAGTGACCAGGGCCGATGTGTACAAGAAAGGAATATTACCTCAAAATACTCAACGTCCATTGATAAACCTCTACCACTTGAGAAATTATAGGAAACTTTCCATAAGAGACTGAAAGAGGCATTCATCATAGCGACAAAAGATCTAACTTCATTTGGTGAAAAGCACAAAATTTCAGTCATGACATCAAGAGCCTTATTCTCATTTAAAAGAGACAACAAGATCTCTGCAAGTCATTGGTAAGGCCTACAGACTGCTCTTTCATCCAACTCATTTTCTGGAGGGATGACTCCAAAGAACCAGGGAAAAGGAAGAACATTTTTCAGTTAGCCTGCATTTTGGCATTAAGCTAGCCTTGCTGTGATAAAGCATCATGTGATGCTTTACAAAAATTTTTAAATTCATCAATAGTTGTATATAGCACAAACAAAAATAATCTTTCGGTGTTTAGCTCTGCTACAAATAGCAATTCTACCATCCCCATTAATGAGAACTTTACATTTGCTTTACTATCACTGATTGTTTGAAATATTATTTCCATTATTTCCAAACATTCTTTTTCATGGAATATTTTAGACATCATTGTTTGGAGTTATTCAGATATAGTTTTATCCTAATAGTTACCAATCTTCATATGGGCTAACTTAATAGCTATGAATGAACACAGTTATCTTTTTAAAGAAGAAATCCTCCTTCTATGAGACATCTATGTCTCCAACAGAGCATGAAATTTGCAAAAATATGATATTGCTATTTTCATGGTTAAAGATCTAATCTCTATGTTTCTTTGACCCCATAACCTTTTACCTCAACTTTGAGTCTGTGTTCCATTTAAAAATGTAAATATTATTAGGGCATATAGGAAAGATCATTTCTGTTTGAAAATTGCATATAAATAACTCCAGAGGACTGGAAAGAAGCCTGGGCTAGAATCATTGCATAAGGATTAGATCTGTATTACATTAACTGCAAAAAGAGGGAATTTCATATATTAACATATAGAGAACTAGTGAGGAGGCTTGACCTAAAATTTATAAACAACATAGAAGTGAGCCAGTCAATGAAGCTCATGTTGAAAGATCTTTTCTCCACTATTGTCTCTCTGAATTTTAAGTATCATACCAGTTATTAAGTATCAATACAGTCAAGTGATTAAAACAGAATGATGGTTCTGCTTATGCCTTGGTGTACTGAGAAAGCTGATGACTTGAGTACAAGGGTCTAATTTCCATCCTGTTATGCGTCTGCTGAAATGACTAAAGGAATATAAAAATAGACACTAATCTGCATCAGTTAAAGGACCAGAGAAGGGTTATCATTTCCATTGTCAGAAATAGCAAAGTATTTCTGCTAGATTTAGTGCACAAGAAATGACAAGGCACCAAAGGCCAGTTCAAAATTCCCCTCTGGAGAAAGTGGTTCAGACTCTCCGGAAGCAATCAGAGGATGGGCTGGCAGACCCCTGACACCTTTTTAATTGGAAACATGAACACTGAAAGCAAGGAAAATTTATGGGGCAGATGGGGAGTTTAAATTTGGGATGATTTTTTTGTTACAGATGAGAATTTCCAACTAGTTGTTTAAGGGAGTCTACAGCATTTCCTTGTTTTCCCGGCAGAAATAACAATACTTAAATTTGTAGAGAGTTTATTATGTGCCAGATACTTTCTAAATGCTTAACATGAGTTATCACACTTAGCTCCTATTGACCCTTGAAGTAGGTACACTTAATAGATCAATTTCACAGGTAAGAAGAGCACAGGAAGCTTAAGTCACTTATCCAAGTTAAAAAAATAAGCAAAGGAACCAAGATGCACACTCTGGCAATCTGACTCGAGATGACACCCTCAGATACAATTCTATTTGGCTCCCAGAAAGTCAACAATGTCACCAGCTATCTTGGCTTGTCAGTAATCCACAGGAAATTCCACTGGGATGGCTAGGTTTACCAGATGCAGCAAATAAAAATTTGAGATGCCTACAAACACTTGTATTTCAGATGGCCAATTAAAAATCATTGCTGCAATTCCATTGTTTCATGCACTTTTATACTTTTTTAAACTAAAATATATTTGTTGTCTGAAATTAAAATTAACTAGGCATTCTGTGTTTTAACTGTCAACCCTAGGCATGGCTCCTTCATGGCAAAGAGGCAGCCATACAAAGAGGAGGCACAGGAGCAGCTTCACAACATACCTGGTCTGGAAGACACTGTAGAAAGACTAGGGCACCTTACCCTGGTGCACTAATTTTGCCAAATAGAGAAGAAACTCCACAAAGAACTACTTCCTGTGCTGGAAAGTTCTATATTGAGGCTGGCCTTCTCTTCTCCCAGGAAACAAGATTCTACACTACTAATGTATATTTACATTTAGTAGTCCTCTGGCTGAGTTGCTCAAAGCAGAAATCTGAGAACAACCAAGAAAATAATATGGGGACCCAATAGAAAAAACTATTTATGGGCAGACTTCAAGTTGGATTTATCTCTCTTCTTTGAAGAATAAGTGAATAAATGAAAGCCTAAATGAAGATTGTCAAGAGAGTTTGCAATGAAAGAAAGTATCTCGTAGGAAATATCTAGTTTTGTTTTTCTAAAAAGCTAGAGTTAAGTAAGAGTAAATATTTGACAGTGTCTACTTTGAACTATCAAAAATTCAAAACACCAAGTATTAGTTGATCTCCTAATATAAGTATGAATGCTCTGGTGATTAAAATGAAACAAAGCCTCTGCCACCAAAGAAACATAAAACAATTCTAGGAAAATAAATGAAATTCAGGTACTCACAAGTGTCGTGAAATGAATGAATGAACGAATGAATCAATCAGTCAACCAATCCAACCAACAGAAAAGAGGAGTGACTTTATGTAGGAAGGGACTATAGACAGGATGAATTGGCATTATATCCATTGTAAACTCTTCTACTGTTTCTATAAAGCTGAAAACCTTTCCCTACATATAGACTCTTCTGTGGCTTAAATTCTGGAGATGATTTAGGCTTCAACAAGTAAATGGCACTGTGTTGGATTTAAAGGCAAAAATGTGACAGTTGGCTCACTCAACTCTACAGTTGCAGACAAATTCATAACAGAGCTATTTGGTTTTTTTTGGCAATAGCATTGGTAGATACCCTAATGTCTGGATAATGTCTTTGTGGATGTTGAGAAGAAGGTGCATCCAGTTCTTTAGGTCTTCCAACAGTTCTATGTGTTCTTATTTTAAGATCCTGTAATAAGTCCCTTTGGCTTTAACTACCTGCAGTGTTATTTCATTCTCCATGCTCTACTGTGATGAACTATACACTGTATGGTCATTGGTAGAGGTAACACTCAGGAAATGAAAATACGTGACTGATTTCCTGAACCAGTTGCATTTGAAGGTAGCAATGATTTTAGTAGCCTTAGAAGGTGGACACATAGTGGCAAAGAGTTTCTTATATCATCACCATCAGCAAGGGAAAGTCTGAGTTTCTGTTACTAATTATGGGTATTCAGCAAACTATAGCACCATTACCAGGCTAGCCCAGCAAGCAATTGGGACAAGTTGATTACACTGAATTCCTCCTATTTAGAAGATGAAGTGAGTGTACTGGCTGGTGAATGGACTGGTTTATTGTAGATATGAATTTGCTTTTACTGCCTATTCTGTAAAGCAATGTGATTTGGACTTACTGAATAAATTTTTTTTTTACCATAGTATTTCCACACAACACAACTACTGACCGACCATGAAATTCATTATATAAAAGAAATAGGAGAGAAAGTGGTCTGACTCACAAGAGATTTACTATTTTTAGAATGTACTCAGAAACAATGGGCCTTTTGTAGAGATAGAATAGACTATTGAAAATTGTAAGTCTATATCTTGCTAGGATACAATGTTTCCCTACAGGACGATATATGCTGTCAGCCATCAAATGATGTACAGTCCTTTTTCTCTCATACTTCAAATACACTGGTCTAGGCACTAAGAGATAGATATACTAACGGTACTCTGCATTAGTACGTTCATTGACCTACTAATAATGCTTTTGTTCCTCACTTCCATGACTTTGTTTCTGATAATTTAGAGAACTTGGCACTCAAGAGATGAATGCTTCTACCAGGAACATGTCAATGGTTCTTTGAACTGAGAGTTGAGACTCCTGCCTTTCCATATTGAGATACTCATGTCACTGGACCAATGGACAGAAAGGAGATTATTGTGCTTGGTGGGGTGGTTGATCCCAGTTATAAAAGAGAAATAGAGTTGCAGCTGTCATGTGGGACAGGGAGAATCATATCTACAACTCAGGAAATCTTTTAGGACACATCTTGGCTCTGCCCATATCCAACTATCAAACTTAATGGAATAGCATGCAGGACCAGCAAAGGCTCAGAAACCTTAGGCATGATGGTTTTGGCAACTCTATCAGATAAAAATCCCAGCCCATTTAATGTGTTGCTTAAGGAGTAAGAGACCCTAGGAAGGGTTTTAGAAGGAAAGAAGTTGTAAATAGTAATTATGACCTCATGATTGATTATAGAAATAGAGACTAATTAGTCATATTGTCTTCTGTGTGCTTAAGTTTATAACATTTTTGCTAAACAATTATATTTCCCTCACTTCTGTCATTTTACATAAGGCATGTTGGTGTTAGTTTATTTTGTAATTGAGTCTATAAGTTAAAGCACATGAGAAGTGAGTATCACCAACTGTGGATGTGGTGACTAATGGGGTTCTGGATCTCTTTTTTTAAGAGAGAAGTTAAAAAGCATTGTCATTTGTACATCGAAAGCTGCATTATTACAGGATGTATTTTGCTGTTCTGTTGCTGTCATCTGAAAGGTTAAGATTGGAAAGAAAGAGTTATTCAAAGTTGAGTATCCAAAGCAGTTAAATTGGGTAGTTAGGGTGGCTCAGTACTCAACATCTGGCTAAATTCCTCTTAAGGTTGCTTCTGATAAAGTAGATGCTATAAAACTAAAAACCACATTTTTCTTCCAGACCCCATTCCAGCTAAGTTTCTGGATGTGGTAAGTTTCCACTACTTGATACACTCTAATGGGATTTGGAAGGTGGAAATGAAATGAAAAGAGTTTTCTATTTGTACTTGCAATAATTGTCAAAAAGGTGTGTGCTTTTTATTTTTCATCTGCACCCATTTGTAGAGATCACAATTGCCTGGTCACTAGATTTGTGGATGTTAAGCAGGATGTGTGGCATCTATTTCAATTTGCAGATCACAACATGGATAGCATGAAATCAAGGTGATTTCTTGATACGATGCTTTCCTGACTGAGTACAGCACTATCTGGTTTGTTGTAGCGGCAGCGCAGTTCTGGAGCTGCAGCAGCCATTGTGCACCTTGAAAGATAGCTTTCTGGTCAAAGAGCAAGTATCATCTCTCATGGTGACCAGGTTCTTCAGTGTGGCTGTAAGAGTCATTCCTGAAATCTCAACCTACAATTTATTTCTTCAGCTTTTCTGGCAATTCTTTAAGCCACATACACTGTAATGCATCCATTTTAACTTAAACTAGGTGAAGTGGATTCTGTGACAGAAACCTTAACATCCAAAAGTCTTCACCATGGAGAATGAGAGAAGAAGTAAGGAGGCATAAAAGCAGGCTGAAAAAAGACACATAGAGGACATTAGGATTGTGAGGCTAAGAAGGAAATTTAAAATTTTCATTGATGCAGTAAAGACTGATTAGAGCAGGCACCTCAGAAAACTGAATAGGGATGTGAAAAACTTGAAAAACCCTCCTGAAAACAGGGAAAAGACCAAGACATGAAAACAATAAAACAATATAGTAGACATGGTTTTCAGGAGATATTAAATACATGCATATAAGGTGTTACATAAAGAGAAATCATAACCAAAGAGAGGCAGCAATTATTGTTCACGAGATGTGGGGGGCAAACAGAAAAGCAAGTTTAATTCAGAACACTATGGACCTGGGTGTAGAGAACACAAAGTCTTTTCTGGAGGTTTAGGTAAACTTCCTGATGACAAGTTTGAGTTTCAAGATGAATAAACATTATGCAAACATCCAAGTTGTAACAAAAACAATTTTCCTGACACAACAAAAAGATAAACACTAGTTCACGTAGGAAGATAGAAGAAGGTCTTTTGCTCTATAATATCCAGTAATAACACATAAAGAAATAATATGTACAAAAATTTGATGGAAAATTATTATGAGCTCAGAACTGTAAACCTAGCCAATATGTGTGAAGTCAATATAAGAAGCTTGTGATATATAAGAACTCAGAGAGTATGCCACCTACAGACTCTTCTGGGAAATCATTATTTAATAAACAATGACAACCAATCAAAATGAGTCAAAGTAAATAAATGAAGACTATGGTAGGTGTAATATGAAAAGATGGGGTAGTGAGCATCAAAAACCCTGACTACAAAATAGAAAGTAAAATTGTAAAGACTTCTTGAAAGTAAAGATAAATAATGTAAAATCATATTTTAAGTTTAAAAAATATGGTTTTTATGTTTCTGCAGATTATTTTTTAAATGGATCATATATTAGGATATAAAGTTTAGGTCAATATGTTCCAAAAAATACCCTTTATTAGACCACACTGCCATAAATAAAAAACTAACTCCTTTGATGTGAGAAGGGGGAAAAACACTCTTAAATAACTACTTGTACAGAGAAAAAAATTAAAAACACTCTTAAATAATTACTTGTACAGAGAAAAAAGTTAAAACTTATATCATATAATAATCAGAAAAAAAAGAAATGAAAACATTGCAAACTAAAACATATGTGACCAATACTATGAATGGAGGTAAATTCATCACTTTGAAAGGTTTAATTATTTCTCAACAAAAATAAACTAAATAAGCTGAAAGGTTTTTTCCAGAGGTTAGATGAAATATAACCAAACCTAAAGAAAATAGAATTGAGGGGCACCTGGGTGGCTCAGTCAGTTAAGCATCCGACTTTGGCTCAGGTCATGATCTCACAGTTCGTGGGTTTGAGCCCCGCATCAGGGTCTGTGCTGATAGGTAGCTCAAAGCCTGAAGCCTGCTTCAGATTCTGTGTCTCCCTCTCTCTCTGACCCTCCCCTGTTCACACTGTGTGTGTGTGTCTCTCTCTCTCATGAATAAAAACATTAAAAAAACAGAATTGAATTAAAAATTGCAAAAGCACAGTTACAAAGTCACAAACAAAAAACCACAATTGTTATCCATAAGTTGGCTCTGAAATAATACATATATTCACAATAAAATCTGTTTATTGTAATCAAATAAGATGACACAATAGAAGAATAGGAATGTGTAAATCACAAGTCTAGATACTGGAAAAACAAAAACCTAAGATAATACAAAGTATATAAAGAATAATCCTATTCTCCCTCTCCCTGTCTCTCTCCCTGCCTCCCTCTCTCAAAATAAATAAATAAACATAAAAGTAAAGAAGTGGTGAGAGGGACATTCTTGTCTTGACCTTAGAGGAAACCTCCCAGGTTTTTTTTTTTTTTACCATGGAGTATGTTAGCTGTGGATTTCTCATAATTGTCCTCTATTATGTTCAGGTATGTTACCTCTAAACCCATTTTGTAGAGAGCTTTTACCATGAATAAATGTTGAATTTCTTCAAATGTTTTTTCTATATCTATTGAGATGATCGTATGGTTTTTATCCTTCATTTTGTTGATGTGATGTATCACATTGATCGACTTGTAAATATTGAACCATCCTTGCATCACTGAAAAATATACTTGATCATGGTGAGTGATCTTTTTAATGTATTGTTTTATGTAGTTTGCTAATATTTTGTTGGAGAGTTTTGTATCTGCATTTATCAGGGATATTGGTCGGTAGCTTTCTCTTTTTGTGGTTTCTTTGTATGGTTTTGGTATCATGGTAACGCTGGCTTCATAAAATGTATTTGAAAGCTTTCCCTTTTCATTAATTTTTTTTTAATAGTTTGAGGAGGATAGGTATTGTCTTTTCTTTTTTTTTTTTTTTTTAACGTTGTATTTATTTCCGAGAGAGAGAGAGAGAGAGACAGTGTGAGCAGGGGAGGGTCAGAGAGAGAGGTAGGTACAGAATCTGAAACAGGCTCCAGGCTCTGAGCTAGCTGTCAGCACAGAGCCCGACGCGGGTCTCGAACCCACAAACTGTGAGATCATGACCTGAGCCAAAGTCAGACGCTTCACCGACTGAGCTATCCAGGTACCCCGGTATTGACTTTTCTTTAAATGTTTGGTAGAATTCATCTGTGAATCCACCTGGTGCTTGACTTTTATTTTTTGGTAGTTTTGGATTACCAGTTCAATTTTATTATATGTAATTGGTCTGTTCAAATTTTCTATTTCTTCCTTTTTCAGTTTTAGAAGATTGTGTGTTTCTAGGAATTTAACTGTTTCTTCTAGGTTGTCCAATTTATAGCATATGATTCTAGTATTGGAAAGGACGTGGAGGAAAAAAACCCTCATCCATTGTTGGTTGCATGGCAAATTGATGGAACCACTGTGGAAAACAGTATGGATCTTCCTCTAAAACTTATAAATAGAAATGCTATATAATCCAATAATTCCACCTTTGGGTATATACCCAAAAAACTGAAAACACTATTTCAAACAGATCTATGTAGCCTTACGTTTATTGTAGCATTATTTACAGTAGCCAAGATATGGAAGCAACCAAAGTGTTTATCAATAGACAAATAAGGAAGATGTGAAATAAATGTATGTATATATGGCACATGCACACACATGTGCACACAAAATGCACATGCGCACACACACACGCATGTGTGCACAATGGAATATTATGCAGCCATAAAAAGTATGAAATTGTGTTCTTTGAGACATCATGGATGGATCTAAAGGGGATTGTGCTTAAGTGAAATAAACCAGATTGAGAAAGACAAATACAATATGATTTCACTCATAAGAGGAATCTAAAAAAAAAACAAAGCAAAATAAAACGAATAAACAAAACAAAAACAGATTCAGACCTATAAGTGTAGAGAAAACTGATGGTTGCCAGAGGGGAGGTAAGTATGAAGTTTGGCAAAATGGGTGAAGGGGAGAGGAAGATACAGGCCTCCACTTATAAAATGAATAAGTCTCAGGAATAAATGGCACAGCATAAGGAATATAGTCAATGATACCATAAGTTATTGTTAGTAGTGATGTATGGTGACGGATGGTTGCCACACTCACCCTGGACATGACATAATCTATAAACCTGTTCAATTACTATATTGTACATCAGAAACTAATGTAACATTGTATTTCAATTATATTCAAATAAAATTTTCATCTTTGTGTATGATTCTAACAATTTGTCAAGAAAAATCAAGTAAAACTATCCAAGATTTTTAAACAAAGACTAATAAAGGTTATAAAGTGCACTGTAGGAATAATATATGTAAATATTACACATAACATATATTACAGATAAAATAAAAGCATTTTATAAAATCAAGCATTAAATGGGTGGAAAAATAAGCATTAGCATATACTGAATGGGACTGTGAACTGGTCTAACTTTTTTTGGACTGTTTGGAAAAATATTTATTTAAAAATTACATACTATATTTATTTCATAAATTCTTTGCCCAGAAACTTTCTTAATGAAGTATTTTATAATTATACCAATACATGTGATACACAAAGTTGATCATTACTATGTTATTAGCAATGGAAAAATTATAAGGAAATACTTAATATAAAGTAAATATAAGTAAACTTACAAGGGAAATAATATAAAATAAATTTGTAGGGAATTGTTTAAATAAATTTTAATTTATTCATACAAGAGAGTATAATAGACCCATGTAAAAATGAAGTTGAACTATTTGTGCTAAGAAAAAGTCTTTAATGTATACTGTTAAGTTGAAAACAACAAAGTTCAGAACAATATTTTAGAGTGATTCTATGTGTACATTAAAAAACAACATATTTAATTTCTGTTATATAGTAACATAGGCATGAAAGGGTATTAGAATGAGACATTTCTTTTTTTAGTATTGATTTATCTTTGAGAGAGAGAGACAGTGAGAGCAGGAGGGGGACGGAGGGAGTACAAGACACAGAATCCAAAGTAGGTTCCAGGCTTTGAGCTGTCAGCACAGAACCTGATGTGGGTCTCAGACTCAAAGACCATGAGATCATGAACTGAGCTGAAGCAGGATGCCCAACCGACGGAGCCACCCAGGCACCCCTAAAACGAGACATTTCTAAGTCTTTATCTCTTATGCCTCCTGCGTGGGCTATAATAGAAGTACTGTCTGCTATTTTCAACATGTATTCCATTTATTAAAAAATTTAAAATAACACCTTTAGGTAAATATTTATTATGAAACTTTGATTTTCAAAATAGTGTTTTACCTGTATTAAGGAAATAGAAAGTAAAACACAGATTGGAACATTCAGATGCAGATAGCTTCTACCTAGATCAGGTTTCTCAAATGTTCTTAGTGAGAATAGCAAGGCTTTCTGGAGTGCAATTTGGCAGAATTAATCCAAATCTAAAAAACATCTATACAATTTTGTCCAGCAAATTGATATCAAGAAAGAAAACTGGATAAATGATTAGATATTTGTACAATATTTGTATAAATAAGTATTCATTTCAGTCTTACTAGAAAAACTAAAATGTACAAGTACTTAAATTATGTTTATACTTATTGATAGTATAAGAAAATATTCCTTGTATACTTATATTACTAATAATATAAGAAAATACTCCTCATATATTATTTTTAACAGCTTTATTGACACAAAATTCACATACTATAAAAGTCACCCATTTAGAATGCAGAGTTCAATGGTTTTCACTGTATTCACAGAGTTATGCAACCATCACCACAATCTCATTTTAGGACATTTCATCACCTCAAAAAGAATTCTTTATCCATTAGCAATCATTCCCTACTCCAAGTCTCCCTCAGAACTAAAAAACCCAGTAAATTATTTTCTGTCTCTATGGATTTGGCTATTTTGAACATTTCATATAAATTAAATAATGTGATTACTGACCTTTTGTGTCTGGCTTCTTTCACTTAACATGATATTCTGAAAATTGATCCATATTATAGCATGTATCAGTACTTTATTCATTTTCATCACCGAACAATCTTCCATTGTGTACATATACCACGTTTTATTTGTTCATTCATCCATTGATAGACATTTGGGTTTTTCTACAAAGTCCCTTGCATTTCTATATCAATCTTAACATTAGCTTCTGAATTTCCAACAAGTTTTGTGTAGAAATATGTTTTAATTTCTGTTGGTTTGTATCTAAGAGAAAATTTCTGTCATAAACTAACTTAACATTTTGAAGAACCGAATGTTTTTCCAAAGTGGCTGCACCATTTCACATTTCCATCAGCAACCTGTGTGTTCCAATTTCTCCATCTCCTTGCAACATTTTTGTTTCTCCTGCTCCCCTGCTCCGTCTCCCCCCCTCCTTCTTTTTCTACTCCTTCTTCCTCCTCCTCCCTCTCCTTCTCTTCCTCCACCTCCTCCTCCTTCTTCTATGCTTTTAGTTCCTCTTCCTCTTCCTCTCCTCCTTTTTCTTTATAGTCATCCTAGTGGATGTGAAGTGTATCTCATTGTGGTTTTGATTTGCATTTCTTTAATGAACTAATGATTGTTAAGCATATTTTCATGGGGTTATTGGTCATATATGCATCTTTTTTGGAGAAATGACTATTCAGGTACTTTGCCCTTTTTTAAAAAATGGATTTTTAAAATTATTTAGTTATAACAGTTTTTATTCTATTTGGATACAAGTCCCCTTTCAGATATATGATTTGCAGATCTATTCTCCCATTCTGTGGGCTTTCAGCCCAAATTACAGCCCAATTTTTAATTTTGATGTTATCCAATTTATTTATTTTTCTTTTGTCACTTATGCTTTAGATATCATATCTAAGAAAACATTGCATAACCTAGGGTCACAAAGATTTACTCCTATGTTTTCTTCCAGGAGTTTTATAATTTTAGCCCTTACAGTTAGGTCTATGATCTAGTTTAAAGAATTTGGTATATGCTTTGAAGAAGAGATTCAACTTTATACTTTTGCACGTCAATATCCAGATGTACTTCTTGAAAAGACTGTGCTTTTTCCATTGTATTGTCTTGGCATCTTTGTCAAATATCAACTGCACATAGACCATAAACATCATGGTCTATTTCTGCATTCTCAATTCTATTATGTTGACCTGTATGTCAACGCTTGGACAGTATTTTTAAAAATAATAATTCAATTCCAGTTATTTATTTTAAGTAATTCCGATTTTTCTATTTTTTCTTGAGGCAGTTTTGAGTCAGTAGTTTGTGTCTTTCGAGGAATTTTTCCATTGTATCTAATTTTCCTAATTTGGGGAACTACATTTGTTTGTTTTATTCCCCTTATATAATTTTTTTATTTCCATAAAGTCAATAGTGATGACTCATGCCTCTTTAACTTCTGATTTTAGTAATTTGAGTCTTCCATTGTTCTATTGTTCTGGTCAAATATTTGTCAATTTTGTTAATCTTTTTAAGGAACCAACTCTTGGTTTCATTGTTTTCCTCTATTGTTTTTCTATTTCTATTCTATATGTCATTAAATCTCATGTTTATTTCTTTTCTTCTATTTACTTTGAGTTTGGTTTGTTCTTCTATCTTTTAAGATAAAAGGTAAGTTTTTTTTTTAAGTTTGAGATCTTTCTTAGGCTTTTTCCAGTTTTAAAATTCCTTCAAAGCATGGATTTAGCTGCATCCCAAATGTTTTTTGGTATGATGTATTTTCATTTCATTCACCTCAAAGCGCTTTCAAATTTTTCTTTTTGATTTCTTCTTTGATCCATTAATTACTTAGGAGCATATTGCTTAATGTCCACATACTTTTGAAATTCTCAACTTTCCTTGTGTTATTGATTTCTTTCTTTAAAATATAATTTATTGTCAAGTTAGCTAACATACAGTGTATACAGTGTGCTCTTGGCTTCGGCAGTAAATTCCCATGATTCATTGCTTACATACAACAACACCTAGTGCTCATCCCAACAAGTGGCTTCCTCAATGCCCATCACCCATTCTCCCCTCTTCTCCAACCTCCGTCAACTGTCAGTTTGTTCTCTGTATTTAAGACTCTCTTATGGTTTGCCTCCCTCTGTTTGAAACTATTTTTCCCCTTCCCTCTCCCCATGGTCTTCTGTTAAGCCTCAAGTTTCACATGAAAGTGAAAATATATGTATGATTTCTGTCTTTCTCTGACTTATTCTCCTTAGCTTAATATACTCCAGTTGCATCCACATTGTTGTAAAAGGCAAGATTTCATTCTTTCTCATTGCCAAGTAGTATTCCACTGTATAGATAAACCACATCTTCTTTATCCATTCATCAGCAATAGCACTTCTAGAAATTTATCCAAATGATACAGGAATGGTGATTCATAGGTGCACACGTACCCCAATGTTTATAGCAGTGCTATCAACAATAAGAAATTATAGAAAGATCCCAAATGTCCATCAACTGATGAATGGATAAAGACAATGTGGGTTTAAAAAATTTTTTTTACATTTATTTATTTTTGATGAGCAGAGTGAGACAGTTTTCGAGTTGGAGAGGGGCAGAGAGAGAAGGAGACACAGAATCTGAAGCAGGCTCCAGGCTCCAGGCTCCAAGCAAGCTGTCAGCACAGAGCCCGATGTGGGGCTCAAACCCACAAACCATGAGATCATGACCTGAGCCCAAGTCGGACGCCCAACCGACTGAGCCACCTGGGCACCCAGAAGATGTGGCTTATAAGGGATTTTTCTTGTTTCTTGAGATAGGCCTGGATTGCAATGTATTTTCCTCCTAGAACTTCCTTTGCAGCATCCCAAAGGATATGGAGTGTTGTGTTTTCATTTTCATTTGCTTCCATATATTTTTAAAATCTTTTTTAATTGCCTGGTTAACCCATTCATTCTTTAGCAGAATGTTCTTAACCTCCATACATTTGGAGGCTTTCCAAATTTTTTCTTGTGGTTGGCTTCAAGTTTCATAACATTGTGATCTGAAAATATGCATAATATGATCTCAATTCTTTTATGCTTATTGAGGGCTGTTTTATGGCCTATCTTGGAGAATGTTCTATATGCACTTGAGAAGAATGCATATTCTGCTGCTTTTAAATGAGAAGTTCTGAATATATCTGTCAAGTCCATCTGGTCCAGTGTATCATTAAAGACTATTGTTTCTTTATTGATTTCTGCCTAGATGATCTGTCCATTACTGTAAATGGAGTATTAAAGTCCCCTGCAATTACTGTATTCTTATCAATAAGATTGCTTATGCTTGTGATTGATTTCTATATTTGCATGGTTCAAATTGGAGGCATAAACATTTACACTTTTTAGCTTTTTCTGATGAATAGACCTCATAATTATGATATAATGCCCTTCTTCACCTCTTGTTACAGCTCTTAGTTTAAAATCTAGTTTGTCTGATACAAGTATGGCTACTCCAGCTTTCTTTTGACTTCCAGGAGCATGATGGATGGTTCTCAATTCCCTCACTTTCAATCTGAAGGTGTACTGAGGTCTAAAATGAGTCTCTTGTAGACAGAATATAGATGGATATTTTTTTTAATCCATTCTGATACTCTATGTTTTTGATTGGGACATTTAGTCCATTTACATTCAGAGTTATTATTGAAAGATATGAATTTAATGTCATTGTGTTATCTGTAGTTTTCATGCTTGAGGTGCTGTCTCTGGTCCTTTGTATTCTTTGCACCATTCCAGTCACAGAGTCCCCCTTAGGATCTCTTGCAGGGCTGGTTTAGTAGTCATGAGCTCCTTCAGTTTTTGTTTGTCTGGGAAAGCCTTTATTTCCCCTTCTATTCTGAATGACTGCCTTGCTGGATAAAGGATTCTTGACTGCATATTTTTCCTATTCAGCACATTGAATATGTACTGCCACTCCCTTCTGACCTGCCAAGTTTCAGTGGACAGGTCTGCTACTATCCTTATGTGTCTACCCTCATAAATTAAGGCCTCTTTATACCTAGCTGCTTTCAGAATTCTCTATTTATCCTTGTATTTTGCCAGTTTCACTATGATATGTCGTGATGGAGACCTATTCTTGTTGAACCTCAAGGGAGTTCTCTGTGCCTCCTGGATTTGGATGTCTGCCTCTTTCCGCAGATTAGGGAAGTTCTCAGCTATAATTTGTTCACATAAATTTTCTGCTCCTTCCTCTCTCTCTCTTCTTCTTCTTCTAAAATTCCTATGTTATGGTTATTATTACATTTCATGGAATCACTTAGTTCTCTAAATCTCCCTTTGTGGTCTAGTATTTTCTTTCTTTTTCTCAGCTTTATCATTTTTCATAATTTTATCTTCTATTTCACTTATTCTCCCCTCTGCTTCCTCCATCCTTGCTGTCACTGTGTCTAGTTTATTTTGAACCTCATTGTAGCATTTCTTAATTTGTCGTGACTATTTCTTAGTTCATTGATCTCTGCACCAATAGATTCTCTGCTATCTTCTATGCCTTTTTCAAGCCCAGCTACTAACCTTATGATGATTATACTAAATTCTTGCTCAGATATATTGTTTATATCTGTTTTGGTTAATTCTCTAGGTGTTATTTCTTCCTGGAATTTCTTTTGAGGATAATTCTTCTGTTTTGTCATTTTGGCTAGTTTTCTGTCCCTTATGTGTTTTAATAACTTGTTATGTGTCCTGCACCTGGGAGCACTACTATATTAAAAATGGGTCATACACCGTCCAGGGCCTGGCCCTTTAGGAAGTGTTTTTGGAGTGTGTGGTGTTTCTGTGTTATTGTGACTCTGGTTGCTGTATCTCCCTACTTGTAGTGGTGGTTTGGACCTTCTACCAGGGTAGTTTGATTTGTTTGCTGAGTTAACCCTAGAAAAAATTTTAAAAGGGAGGTGGTAGTGGAAGAAGCTTTATTCCATACAAAGAGAGAAATGACAGGGGTAGGGGAAAAAGAAAAGGAAAAAAACCCTGAACAAGCAGAGAATCAGAGAAACTTTGTGGCTTAATTGAGTGTGTGTGTGTGTGTGTGTGTGTGTGTGTGTGTCTGTGTTTGTGTGAAAATAAAGGAGATAGAGAAGACATGTAAAAAGAATAGATTAAAAATGTCTGCTTAAACAAACCAACAATCAGTGCTGAGAAGGGAAGTGATAAGAGGAAGAAAAGAAAGAATATATATATATATATAGTCCAAGAACCATATCAGAAAATGCGAAACTGCTGGACCAATATATGATGGTGTCTTGGAACCAGTGGTTGTGCTGGTCTGGAGGAGAGGCCGTCTGGTTTGGTCAGTGTCAATCTTGCTCTAGAAGATACACAGTTACCAGGCATGGAGGGAAGTGGTTTGGTGTAGGCAGGTCCTGCCTCCACTGTCCATTCCCTGAAGCCCAACCTTGTTGATGGAGAGAAAAATGGTGACACCCCAGTCTCTTCTTCCCAGACTGGGTGTTCCAGACTGCTTTGATCAGGCTGCCCTCACCGTATTGCATGGGCATGAGTGGGCTGGTTTGTCCCACTCCACAGTTCCCCATGCCTCCCAGGCACTCAGCTGGGATTCAAACCCCAATGTCTTAAAGGATTCTGCTCTGCACACCCTTGTTCCAGTGTGGTGCCACTTCATGCAACCAACAAAGGGCCTCTGGATGGCTGGCACTGCAGGTTCTTTTGTCCTTAGAGCGGCTCTGTACCTTCTTTCCACAACACTTAAAGGAGGGGAATGCTCTCTCCAACTGCACCTCTGAACTTGCTACTGAGCCTGATGCTGGCTCCCCTTCCTCTCCCCTTCCTTGTACCTCCCCTTCTGCCTGTACAAGGTAGTAGCCCCCAGTCCATAGAAAGTCCCGCAACCCTGGATGGCGTTAGAGACTGATTCTCTCTTTGTCTTCCTTTTGTGTCTCCACAGAAGTGTATCCCTTCCCTCTGTGCCTATGCCACCGACTTTATCTTTCGCAATTCACAATCATGCACCTATGGCCCGCCAAGGTGTACCTGGGGGCCTCTGGAGATGTTTCTGTTGTGTTATTGATTTCTAACTTAATTTCATTACTTTCTGAAAACATTCTTTGTATGATTTTAATCCTTTTAAATTTACTGAGGGTTGGAGAGGAGCCAAGATGGCAGAACAGCATGGAAGTTTTTTTTCCATCTCGCATACATGAACTACAATCAGATCAACACTAACCCATCCTGCATACCTAGAAAATTGTATTGAGGATTAACACAACAATATGCTCAACCTCAACCAAAGAACTCAGCAGGGACATGGTGCAGAGAGGTGAACTGGGGGAGAGAGAAGCCACGGAGGGCAGGGACCTATATTTGCTTGAGGAGAAAGGACAGAGAAGGGGAGAGACTATGGGAAAAGCACCCCCCCCAAAAAAAGTAGCTGGAGAGAAAGTGGAAAAGTGGAAACACCTGCAAGGAACTGACGTAAAAAGGGAGAAAGGAGAAAGGAGAGGGCTTTAATTCCATTAAGACTCTATAAACAGGGGGAGTGCAGAATCTGAAAGTCCATAGCTCAATACTTGGCAGTGCTCTGGTGGAAAGGGGGAATCTCCAGGAGCAGAGTGGGATCTGGGAGGAGCAGTTCCATTGCTGGAAGGACATCTGGTAGAGGCTGTGTGGCCACCCAGTCCCAGAAGACCCCAGAGAACCACCACATTCACTGGAGTTGGAACAACGTTGTTAAGGGTGAAGCATGAGGTGAGATGTGTGTTGTGATTTTTCCATAATCCCTGAAATGCTGCTGCAGCATGATTGCGTCAACTTTTTCTGGAGCTGGCTGGCACCCAGTCGCAGTCGCTGGGCATCAGCAGCAGCATGGTCCTGCAAATGTTCCTACGTGCAGCTGACACCCAGCCATTGCTCAGTAAGACCCTCGCCCAAAGGATCTGAGCAAGTCAAAGCCACAGTCCCTCAGAAGTGAATAGTCAGGAAACACAGTCGCCTCTGAGATAAAACTCAGGAGGGAAGTGCTGCCTGGCAACCTGATGGCTTGGTCACAGACAGCGTAAAAGTGGGGAGTGGATGCAAGCCAGAGACAAAGGATGGGTCTGCAATTGCTGGTCAGGGAAAGCACAGAGTTCCTATACGAGAGACTGGGTGGCTGGGTGACACCGTTTTCACCCCACCTGCACATGTGCACACACACCTACAGGCACCACAACAATCCACTCCAGTAAGCTAAGCAGCACCATCTAGTGGAGAATGGAGCCATTACACTAAGGCCCACCCAACTGGGCCAACCTCCCTCTTCAGGAACACCACAAATCTCTCTGCCTGTTTAGTTTACAGACTATAAAGTTCTTCATAATTTGACTTCTAGGGGAAAATAATGTAATAATAATTGTATTTCAGTCTGTTCACTGGTCCATCTATTAAATTTTCTTTTTCTTTTCTTGCTTTCTTGTTTCTTTTCTTTTACTCAAATACAGAAAGAAAAAATTTATTTTTTATTTTCAATTTTTATTAAAAATATTTTTCTTTATTATTTCTACTAAATTTTTTACTTTTTTTGTAAATTTTTAAAATTCTATTTTACTTCCATCATTTCAATTTATTCTATTTCATTGTATTCATTTTCTCAAATTTTCAAATGTTTTCTTTTTTTTCCCTTTTTTTCCCCTCTAATCAATCAAGCCCCTTTCAATAACCAGGTCAAAACACACCTAGAATCTAGCATCATTTATTTGATTGTGTGTGTGTGTGTGTTGTTTTTAATTTTTTAATTTTAATTTTATTTTACCTTATTAATTCCTTTTCTTCCTTCAAAATGATGAAACTAAGGAATTCATCCCAAAAGAAAGAGCAAGAAGAAATGACATGTAGGGACTTAATCAACACAGATACAAGTCAGATGTCTGAACCAGAATTTAGAATCATGATATTAAGAATAGTAGCTAGAGTTGAAAATAGATTACAATTCTTCTCTACAGAGATATAAGAAGTAAATCTAGTCAGATTGAAAAAACAATGCTATAACTGAGCTGCAATCTCAAATGGATGCCATGGTGGCAAGGATGGGTGAGGCAGAGCAGCAAATCAGGGATTTCTGACAAACTTATGGAGAATAACAAAGCAGAAAAAAGGAGGGAGACTAAAGCAAAAGAGCACAGTTCAAGAGTAAGATAAATCAGTGACTCATTAAAAAGGAGAAATATCAGAATCATAGGTGTCCCATAAGATGAAGTGAGAGAAAACGGGATAGAAGGGTTGTGTGAGCAAATCATAGTGGAAAACTTTCCTAACATGGGGAAAGACATAGGCATCAAAATCCAGGAAGCACATAGATCTCCCACAAGATTCAACAAAAACTGATCATCAACAAGGCATATCATAGTCAAATTCACAAAATATTCAGACAAAGAAAGAATCATGAAGGCAGCAAGGGAAAAAAAGTCCTTAACCTATTAGGAAAGACAGATCAGGTTTGTAACAGACCTGTCCACAGAAACATGGCAGGCCAGACAGTGACAGGATATATTCAATGTGTTGAACTGGAAAAATATGCAGCCGAGAATTCTTTATCCATCAAGGCTGTCATCTAAAATAGAAGGAGAGATTAAAAGTTTCCCAGACAAACAAAAATTAGAGTTCATGACCACTAAACCAGCCCTGCAAGAAATTTTAAGGGGGACTCTCTGAGGCAAGAAAAGATAGAAAAAGAAAAGAGCAAAAGTAACAAAGACTAGAAAGGGCCAGAGAACACCACCAGAAACTCCAACTCTATAAGAAACATAATCGCAATAAACTCATACCTTTCAGTACTCACTCTAAACGTCAGTGGACTAAGTGCTCCATTCAAAAGACATAGGGTAACAGAACAGATAAGGAACTAAGATCCATCCATATGTTGTTTACAAGAGACCCACTTTAGACCTAAAGACACCTTCAGACTGAAAGTAATGGGATGGAGAACTATCTATCATGCTAATGGTCAACAAAAGAAAGCCAGAGTAGCCATACTTATATCAGAAAATCTAGACTTTAAAATAAAGACTGTAACAAGAGATGAAGAAGGGCATTATATCATTTTTAAGGAGTGTATCCATCAAGAAGACACAATTGTAAACATTTATGCTCCAAATGTGAGAATACCCAATATATAAATCAATTAATCACAAACATAAAGAAACTCATTGATAATAATACCATAATAGTAGGGGATTTCAACATCCCACTTACAGCAATGGACAGATCATCTAAACAGAAAATCAACAAAGAAACCATGGCTGTGAATGACACACTGGAACAGATGGACTTAACATATATTCAGAACATTTCATCCTAAAGCAGCGGAATAAACATTCTTCTCCAGTGCTCATGGAACATTCTCCACAGTAGATCACATCATGTGACACATATCAACCCTCAACAAGTAAGTACAAAAAGATCTAGATCATACCATGCATATTTTCAGACCACAACACTATGAAATTCGAAATCAACCACAAGAAAAACTTGGAAAGATAACAAATACTTGGAGACTAAAGAACGTCCTACTAAAGAATGAATAGGCTAACCAAGAAGCCAAAGAGGAAATTAACAAGTACATGGAAGCCAATGAAAGTGATAACACCACAGCCCGAAACCTCTGGGACACAGCAAAGGTGGTCATAAGAGGGAAGTATATAGCAATCCAGGCCTTCGTAAAGAAGGAAGAAAGGTCTCAGATATACAACTGAACCTTACACCTCAAAGAGCTGGAAAAAGAACAGCAAATAAAACCCCAAACCAGCAGAAGACAGGAAATAAGAAAAATTAGAGCAGAAATCAATGCTATCGAAACAAAAACAAAAACAAAACAAAAACAAAAAACATTAGAACAGATCAATGAAACCAGAAGCTGGTTTTTTGAAAGAATTAACAAAATCAATAAACCTGTAGCCAGTTTGATCAGAAAGAAGGAAAGGACCTAAATAAATAAAATCAAGAATGAAAGAGGAGAGATCACAACTAACACAGCAGAAATAAAAACAATAATAAGAGAATCTTATGAGCAATTATATGCCAACAAAATGGGCAATCTGGAAGAAATGGACAAATTCCTAGAAACATATAAACTACCAAAAGTGAAACGGGAAGAAATAGAAAATGTGAACAGACTCATTACTCGTAAAGAAATCAAATTTGTAGTAAATATCTCAAAAAACAAGAACCCAGGACCAGATGGCTTTCCAAGGGAATTCTGCCAAACATTTAAGGAAGAGTTAAACCCTCGTTCTCTTGAAGATGTTCCAAAAAAATAGAAATGGAAGGAAAACTTCCAAACTCTTTCTATGAAGCCAGCATTACCTTGCTTCCAAAAATAGACAAAGACCCCACTAAAAAGGCGAACTATAGATCAATTCCCTGATGAATATGGATGCAAAAATCCTCAACAAGATATGAGCCAACTGGATCCAACAATATATTAAAAAAATTATTCACCACGACCAAGTGGAATTTATACCTGGGATACAGAGCTGGTTCAATATCTGCAAAACAATCATTGTAGTGCATCGTATCAATAAAAGAAATGATAAGAACCGCATGATCTTCTAAATAGACACAGAGAAAGCATTTGACAAAATACAGTATCCTTTCTTGATAAAAACCCTTCAGAAAGTAGCGGTAGAAGGATCATAAGTCGAGATCATAATAGCCATATATGAAAGACCCAAGGTTAATATCATCCTCAATGGGGGAAATTTGAGTGCTTTCCTCCTAAGGTCAGGAACAAGACATGGGTGTCCATTCTCGCCACTGTTATTCAAAATAGTATTGGAAGTCTTAGTCTCAGCAATCAGACAACACAAAGAAATAAATGGCATCCAAATAGGCCAGGAGCAGGTCAAAATTTCACTCTTCACAGATGACATGATACTCTATATGGAAAACCCAAAAATTCCATCAAAAAACTGCTAGAACTGATCCATGAGTTCAGCAAAGTGGCAGGATATAAAATCAAAGCACAGAAATCGGTTGCATTCCTCTATACCAACAATGAAACAACAGAAAGAGAAATCAAGGTATTGATTCCATTTACAATTGCACCAAAAACCCATAAAATACCTAGAAATAAATATAATCAAAGAGGTGAAAAATCGGAGAGAGGGCAAGATGGCGGAGAAGTAAGGAGCTCCGTACTTGCACTCGCGCCCATACATCACACAGAAAAGATCTGAAGCCATTGGAA